>NC_090295.1:38515000-38632500 GCF_037392515.1 Haliotis asinina
TAAAACTACTGACTACCAGTAAAATAAAACAACATTGATGACAGCATCTGTCCTGTGTTCAGCATCATGATTACACCGTCAAGACAAATGGACACTACTCAACTGAACAATGCACCAATAAGCTATACTGAACGGGGGAATACTTCGATATATCAACCACAGCTACTAGAGATGATGCAATGAAATAACATTTAGGTGTATGTGGTCTGTTGAAAATACCCATGACGTCAGCACAAATCCGGCTTAGAACGGATACACTACAAAAATGACTTGGTTTCCAGAAACCTGGAAACCATCCGTAATAATATAGCTTCATCACTATTTAACCACTGTATGAAATAAGTCCCGTCCGACCGCCGGAGACGGGCTAACTAGACGAACGATCTAAATTAAAGTTAGCCAGCCCGATGGCCTGATACAAAATTTAGATGTTCCCTTTTCTAGGGTATTTTGAAGTTACCTGTACATGGTAACATTTTGAAGTTACCTGCACGTGGTAACATTTTGAAGTTACCAGCCCTGATGCCTGGCTGGGTTTTTGGCATATTCCATAAACTGGTTTAGCAGTGATAGTTCACACACTTCTGGCAAGTTTTCCTCAGCTACAGTACCAAACATAAACACGGAGTGGAAGTACACCACGACTCAGGGGTTCCAACCAATCTAAGTAAACTTATCCTCAGTACTTTTCGTTACACTTCACCACTGAGTCTTACAAAACATTATGGAAGGTAGCGTCAGGTAACCTTTGAGATTGACCAATCAGAACACCGCTTACCAAATCGCGAAAGTGCACATTCGTACATCCCTTATGAACTTTTTATCTCGAAAAGGTTCGTACCCGAACGATTCCGAATGCTATTTAACGTACGATCGCTTCCGGGTGATGCACACGGCGTACGTACTGCCATGACAACGGTGAGTGAACAGTCGCTGAAAATAGTGTTTTGACAATATTCAAGGATGTTATCTTGTGGAAATATCAGCTAATGGTAACCATGTCAACTGAAACCCCAAAGTGTATATACTGCAGGTCAAATAACTGTGTTATATGCTGATTTTTGTTTGTGGAGATATCAGTGTCGGTGACCTGAATATTTTGAAAGTCCCTCCGATCCCTAAATAGTAGCCGTTGTCAGATTGGTTAAATCAATTTAACCGTCTCGCATTTGACTGGACTGTCATTGATTGCTCAAAGGTTACCTGACGCGACCTTCTACTAGGTTTTGTTAGACTCAGTGGTGTAGTGTAACGAAATACACTGAGACTAAGTTTACTTAGACTGGGGTTCCAACCTGCGTTTAAAATACCGGTTGGCCATCAGGGTCTGCTGCTATCTTCAGGCTTTAAAATCTGCAGGCCCAGAATAAAATCTGCAGGCCCATTTTTTTAAAGTCCAACCAATAAAACCACTTCACTGTACACATTTCGACTCTGTTTTTTACAAAATCAGTTAGCGAATACTCTGACGCAAAGAGACGGTTTTATTTATGAAAGAGTGGTTTTGACATGCATAGCGCTGAAGTACCAGAAAGTGAAACTGTAAGTTATCGTTGTGTGATGAATTATGGATGATTCCTGAACTTGATTAAAGGGAAACAAACAAGGGAAAGATTCCAGTTGTGAAGAAAGACAGATAATCTACCCAAGCCTGCAGATACCCAAGCCTGCAGAAGTGCCGGTCTGATACAATAACGACCAGCGTTGGGCCTCCGGGCTGGCGATTATTTCGAACGCTGGTGGGACAACTGGCAGGAGCAATGTGTACTGTATCCTTGGTATTTCACGTTGAAATAGTACTGACTGGGTTATCTACGATAAATGGGACTCGTTTCACCACACAAATGACTTTCCAAATGTTCATGAACATACATACAAAAAAGGAATTTGACCCGTAAACTCGTCTCATTGTATGAAAATGTGTGCCAGTCTGATTTAATAAATTTTTTTCATTCAAACAAACATCCACATACAGTCAAACCGCTTAATCGAAGTTTGAAACACCTGAGTCTGACTATATTTCTGAATCGATAAAAATATCACAGATTGAGCCTCGTCTATAGAGTCATGTATTGCATTTGGTGCAAGTTACTTCCTTTCCTGACAGTGCAGGTAATGTCAACCGCTGGGATACCGACGGAATCCAGGTGAGAGCGGCACAAAACTAGACGCAACACCACTTAAAAATGTCGAATTCATTATTGTCAACAGCACGTGATTCAATGAAGGGAGAAGGTATCGCAGAAGAAGAAACGAACGTCAGACACTGAATTCTATTTTGATCTTTCTACACTAATCCTTGGTGGTGTAGTAAACAGAGCGCCTGTCCGGGGAGAGGCGGTTTGATCCCCAGTTGTGACATACCAAACACATGTTACTTCATGCTGCCCTGCCTAGCAGTCATCATAACATGTTAAAACAGGTCCGGAATCTTGGTGTCTGAATGGAATGCCCATGTTATATAAAAAATGCCTGTAGCAGGTTTAAACACGCCGAAAAAGATATGCCCCTCGCGCAGGAAACTGTACACCGAGTGCACCCATCTGTTGAACCTGATTCTTTGACGCTATTACCTAAAGCTTTAAGCACCACACTGCTTCGATTCAATTCACATCTTGGTGGAAACATGACAGTTGCAATATAACCATCCACGCTTGACAGTTTTACGACATATACATGGGCAGTTTCCGTGACTCTGAACAGCTGGTGTCAAAGTACTTAGACGAGATCCCAGCTAACGGTAGTTTGCACCGGGTTAGCCGTACATTGCATCCGGTTTTGGTATCTCCCATAACTACAACTTATATAGTCTGTTCCTGCTACGCAAGTTCACTATGCATTTAACTTATACTTCTGTCAGTTTTCTCATCCCAGTAAAAATGAAGTAACCCTCCTTTTGCAAAGCTAGCATTTTAGCATTGTGCCCGAAATGTCGATATCTGATAGCACGGGAGACCAGGGCTTTAACTTTACTTTAAGATGGCACTAACTATGCACTTTAAAAGAGTTGTATATCAATTCTTTGATGCACACAAAAAGTAATCTGTAAAAGAATTCAACTACCCGGTCTACCTACGGTCCTGGAAGTATGTTCTGACCCGTGGACACATGATGTGTGGCGACTGCTCAACCTCTGGCGTTCACAGGCCCTAGTTTCATTGCGAGGATTAAACACTTTTTTAAAAAAAATATAAATATTTTGAGATGACCTTGGACTTGAAACGCTTCATAGTACAATATATTTAAACTGTGAAGGGTTTCAAGTCGGGGGTCCTCTCAATAGTTTTATGTATATTTTTCAAAGAAATCTTTAATCCTCGCAATGACAAGTCTCTCTGTTCACCACATATATCATGATATAATCTGACAGTAGATATTCATTACCAGAAACCCACTCGTGTGTAACGAGTCGGTGTAGACTCAGCTGGAAACGTGGACCTGATTTGAAGTAAATTTAAAGGTTTACCTTCGTGCAGTCACTGTATGAGTTAAGTATAATCGAAACCACGTGACGTCACATGTAGCCACGTCGGTGTTATTTATAGCAGTGACATATCTATAACGGGATTCCAAGAACACACAAGTAGGACACGAAGTGTGAATACCCGGGATATTATAGAGATTGATTGATTGTTCGCTGTGTAACGCCGCTCCCAGCAATATTTCGGCTATGTGGCGGCGGTCTGTACGTGATCGAGACTGAACAAGACAATCCGGTGATTAAATGCATGGCCGTCAATCTACGCAGTTATACTAGACACATAAAGAAACTGTGCATTGTCAAAATATATTCCCAACTGATAAGTACGATAACAATGTCAAACTTACATATAAACTGTAATGGAGGGATCATGAGACCACAACAAGTCGGGAGAATTTCAATTGAAAAGTCAATCATAATGACGTCACGAGTTCACAAGCGGGACAGGGGTCAAACATGTCACAAGCTCAATAACGAGTATGTCCACCATCGCCATTGAGAAGGGCAGTGTATCGACCACACATAGAGCCTGTCAAATGTGCAAGGAAGGGCTGTGTTAAAAAGTCAAGGACGTTATCTGGTGGATGAGGAAATTGACATAGACATCGATCCATCTCGTCCCAAACATGCTCTGTCGGGGAAAGACCCGGTGAATTTGCAGGCCAAGGAAGTAAGTCAACGTTGTGGTGTTGCGAGAAATCCATACCAACCCATACCGTATGGGGGTGGGCATTGTCCTGTTGGAATGTTAACCCATGCCGTTGCAGAAAATGAATTGCCTCAGGTCGAAGAGTCCCTTCCCCGTGGCCCACAACAGTTAAGCTGCAATGAACAATCACCAAAGGAGTTCTTTCGCGAGTTGTTTTTCCACCCCAAATCATCACGAATTCACCACCAAAGCGATTCCTCTCCAAGACACAGGCCTGTGCATAACGTTCTCCCACGCGTCTATGGCCACGTTGATGCCCATCACTGTGAGAAATGCTAAACCTGGACTGATCTTTAAAAACAACATTTCTCCACCAAAACAAGGGTCTGCGGATATGTTTCGGCACCACATTCGGCGAGCTTGTCGATGACGTTGTGTCAGGATAGGTCGTATGGCGGGACGTTGTGGTCTGATCCTGTGATGACGTAAAAGTTGTCGAACTGTATTGGGGTGAATACTGGGATGGTCCGGGCAGTCATCACTGCAGTCTGAAGCCTGTGGCCAAGATAGGTCCCCTTTAAACTTCTGTCCTGTCTTTGCGTTGTGATACGTGGACATCCAGAACATGGCCGATCGATGGCGTTATTTGTGTTCTGGTAGCGTCTCACCAGTGCAGAGATGGTGTTCCGGTGGCAGTGGAAATGTGCAGCCGCTTGTCGTTGAGACATTCCCCCACGGACCATTCCAATGGCCTCATGACGTTGCGGCATGCTATGCGTTTCAATAGCCGTTTAATTTTTAGAACGATCGCAAGGGCAGGACGAAACCACTGACGTCATAAAACGTGGCACGTGCATGCATCTTGGGTACATGTCACTAATCTCTGAGTTTAAATCGTCATGTGTCTACGCAGGTTTGATGAATTTAGATGTTATATTTTTCATACACAGTACTTCATGTGCCTAGTATAGGATACGATGACATGTTCAACAAGGACAGCAAGTCGAACTGACCACCAGATCCCGTTAGTCGCCTCCTACGACAAACACAGGTTAATGAAGACCTATTACAACCCGGATCTTCACGGGTGAATGCCATACAGGAAATAATTACCTAGCTGCTTCATTCTGCCGCCATACATTTTTGACAAATACTGAACGAATTAGTTATGAAAATGCACCCCTCCCCCTCTCTTCTCAATAGTGAGCAAACTCCATCTTCCTATCCTAGCAACCTGCGCCTGTTATCCTTGATGCACATGTCACCGTGCGCGTCATTGGGTGTGTCAGTGTGAGTGTGTGTGTTCGCGCGAGCGTGTCTGTATGTTGTGTGTGACAGTGTGTGTTCTTGTGAATGCAGTTGTGCGAGGCGTTGTGTCAGTCATCGTATGTGCGAAGTATACTGAATTGCGAGAACCATGGGAATAGGTCCGGGGGTTAGTGTGAGTTGACTGAATGTAAAGCCGGGAATTCTAATCCTACAGATTTGACTTTTTCGTTGCGAAAAGTAGGGTAACAAAGGTGTTGACTTGTTACGAAAACACAAGCTGTGTGCCATAACACAAGGTTTACTGGCAGAGTGCGAACCTTGAGAAGAAGTCCATCCACTCCAGAAACCACCTCATCTTTCTCATGAGATGCCGGGACCTACGCATCATTCCCAAAGGCCTCCAATTGAGAAGCCCGATCACCTCACCAACAAAATCCTCCAAAAGGCCGCCCACCTCCTTGTCAAAGAAAGAATTCAGCACCACCGTAAGATGAAAGCCCTAACCCTCAACTCCATAGCCCATCACCAAGAACAACTCAGGTCATCACTCCCTACTGACACCTTCAACAAGCTACGCAACCTCCAGACAGCCGCAAATCAAAGACTGGATACCAATCTCAAGAAAAATCACATCACCAAACTTACCAAGATGATGCCCCCTCCCAAACCCAAGAGCAAACCATCCAGAAATAACTACATCATGAGAACGGCAATCAACCTCAGCAGCAGAAGCCTGACCAGTCAAGAGTTCACAGCCCTGTCCAAAGGCCTCAAATTTGTTTCCACCCTCCGCCAAAACAATGGTTTGTTCATTGCCCAAGTTGAGAAAGGCCTACAACAACTAGCACCTTGTGGAAAGGTAGAATACCTCAGACACCAAATTGCGGACATACTGTGTAAAAATAAACCAACCAATGCTAATGATAACTTAATCAAGGCAGAAAGGGAGATCCTGAGGCAACTCAGAATGGACCCTAAAATCACTCTCGCCCCAACCGACAGAGGAAGAGCTGCTGTCGTTTGACACTTCAGACTTCCTGACCCTCACCAACAACATCCTGACCCTCACCAACAACATCCTACACCAACACCTACCCTGTACCATTTGCTTGACAACGACATTAGTATCTATGTTGAAACGTCGCACTCACTGAATAAAAGAAGTTGTATATCCATAAATCATAGTCCTCATTCTTCATCTACTCAGCATCTAGAATGCCTATCAAAGAGAGTGCGAACTGTTTTAAAAAACAATAAAGAGCAGTCAGGCGTAAAACAACAGATTAGGTATAGTAGGTTTCTGGTGGTGCGCGAATACCGTTCACGAGTCACAAGGCTCATTGGTGAGCCGAAATCAACTGTCACAGTAAATTGGCCATCTGCAATATTTAATCCAACCGGGATACATGTAAGGAAGCAATGACTTCAGTCAGTATCACAGCCATGGTTAACACTCAAGTTAATATCCAGTTCGTACCTAATGGTCAAGGAGGTGAACATTTGATTTATGATGGTCATCGATTAAGGAAAAGTACCAGTAAGGGTGCACGTATTGACTGGAGATGCTGTACTGCAAGATGTCCTGCAAGATGTCCTGCAACAATCAACATCAACATCGTGGCCTCATAAAAATTACATCCTGAATACAGAAATATATACAACTATGAAGTTATCAGTTAAATGCAGGTACCAATGTTCAATTATCATGTAAACCCGTGAAGGTCTCGGGGTAGAATAGGGCTTCAGCAACCCATGCTTGCTATAAAAAGCGACTGTGCTTGTCGTAAGAGGCGACTAACGGGCTCGGGTGGTCTGGCTCGCTGACTTGGTTGACACATGTCATCGGTTCCCAGTTGCGCAGATCGATGCTCATGTTGTTGGTCACTGGATTGTCTGGTCCAGACTCGACTATTTACAGACCGCCGCCATATAGCGGGAATATTGCTGAGTGTAGCGTAAAACTAAACTCACTCACTCACTCAAATATCTTGTACTCTGTTCAAATGTAATACGGTCAAATACACTAGAAACTGAACAAGTGTTTTCGTTCTTGGCACAGACTATAGCTTAATCCCCTTGTTTTAACATCTGCCTGATCCACAGTGGAGGGACACACAGTAGGGGGACACCTAACACAAGGGAAGAAAATTATGAAACGATCCTTATGAAAGAAGTGCAAATATATAAAGAACGCTTCACGCAATGATAACATGATATTTGTATCCACTATACTGAATCCCTGGGAAAAGGAGATAGGAAATCCCCGTAGGAGAGGAAATCAATGCAACTACTTACAGTTACTAAAACAAAGCATGTGTTTTACCAGTGTGGTTTAAAATGGCATTTTGAGTCGAGATGGACGTATTCGAGTGTGACATACAAAATGCATTCTTGCGTCTATTCAGATACAGCATGCAGAGCCATGACGTCATCTAATGTGCACAGTATTACTTTTCAAACTGCGAAACAAATATTATTCGTCCAGCGCTGTTGAATAAAAAAGGATTTGTATGAAAGGAATTAGCGCACTTCTCAACAATAACAATATGCTGGTGTAAGGAACAATTACAAACTATTACAATCACATGTGGACCGTGGATATGATCATTGAAAAACCTACCTTTCAACACTGCCTAGAGTCGTGTGATATAGGTATGTCTTTGTACCTTGACCGGGAACATCGTCTTATACTTCCTTGTTAAAACGAAACTAGGGTTTCAGCGATTCGACCTGACATGTTGCCAGTTGATCAAGGGCATGATTTGTTGAATGTTGAAACACAAACACTGTCCAGTCCATAACCGTCACCTTCAGCGTTGATCGCCTCTTTTGATCATTCGTTTGGATATTACTTCAGAGGTGAGTACACAGTCATGTTAAATCAACATGGAGTGTGTCATCTTTTTTCTAAAGTTGGTGATTAATGAACAATACTTACGCATTGATCGTTAGAATCCAGTG
Source organism: Haliotis asinina (assembly GCF_037392515.1). Classification (NCBI taxonomy): domain Eukaryota; kingdom Metazoa; phylum Mollusca; class Gastropoda; order Lepetellida; family Haliotidae; genus Haliotis; species Haliotis asinina. The sequence goes on from NC_090295.1 coordinate 38,523,361, forward strand.
AGGACGAACTGTTCAATTTTCACTTTAAAAAATGGTGTCGTAGGTGACATATACTTCATGTCACGTTTTTATTCATTAGCCTTTTCATGATATAAACGTATTTATGATCATTTAGTACAGAAGAACAGATACTGTGTACGTGTGAGAACTCGTGTTGTTGTTGTTGGTCTCAGTACCCTGAATTACCAGCTTCTTCAAGGACACGTTCACCTGAATGCACAGGTGAATCAATGAACGAGTGTTGCTTTAGTCAGTGAATAATGTTACAGATATGTCACGGAAACCTAAGGGGTGCTCGGGTAGCCTGTTGGTTAAGGCGTCACGTGGAAGACCTGGGTTCTAATCCCCACATGGGTACAATGCCTGAAGCCCATTTCTAGGTACCCAGTGGTGATTTTGCTGGAATATTGCTAAGAGCGGCGTAAAACCCATCTCAGTGCCCTAAAGCGTTAAGTGTGTTCCCTGCATTATAGTGGTTGATAGAATGAGCATATGCCCACATCGTGAGAGTACTGAAATGCTGCCCCATATCTGCATGGCTGTACGCAGCGTTGAGAATTGGTTGACATTGACGACTGGATATCAGATATACAAAAAACATGGTTAGCTTCATGTATTTCTGTTCAAGTGAGTGAGTTTAGTTTTACGCCGAACTCATCAATATTCCAGCTATATGGCGATGGTCTGTAAATAATCGGGTTTGGACCAGACAATCCAGTGACCAACAACATGAGCATCGATCTGCACAATTGGGAACCGATGACATGTGTCAACCAAGTCAGCGAGCCAGACCACCCGTTAGTCGCCTCTTACGACAAGCACAGTCGCCTTTTATGACAAACGTGGGTTGCTGAAGGCCTATTCTACCCCGGGACCTTAACGGGTCCATTTCTGTTCAAGCTATTATTAGACATAATTAAAGAAAAAAAATGTGATTATCTGTTTTTGTGGTTATGTTTAGAACTTGCATTTGTGCATTTCACATCCAACGTAAATGGTGATTGTAAGCTGATGACAATAAAAAATTCATCAATGTCGGGTCTACGAACCCGCTGAAACACTCTCCCCGTGGTTATATAATGTGGCCGCCTGATTCATCATTGTCGGCTTAGGAAACCCCTTTGTCGGAGGTTGTGGGTTTGTTTCGCACACTTCATCTGAACCCATTTTCATTGGTCATAAAAATCTGTCAGAACGAAAGGAGAGAGGGCCGCGGAGTGCGCACCGTTGCACCCAATTCCGGGGACTGGGGGTTAATAGCAAAGCCACATTACGGTGTAGCACAAGACGCCCGAGAACATGCAGCGATTCGGTCCTTAAAACTACACAGTCAGAACAAGGTCGTTACGACAAAAATACATTGTTCACAGGATCAAAATAGGTCCTGCAAATCCTATTAATAGGCTCCAGTCAGCGAAAAGATGATTGGGGCACCTGCCACACAGTAGTCAATAACTGATACAGGGGCAGGGTATGGTAAGCAGTGCAAACCAGAAGGTATGTGGAGTCTCAGAACAGAGACACTTTAGTGCTATACACGGGTCATAGACATCTTGTAACCATTCAACCTGCACTCCAGTGATCGGTAAAGACACACAGGTTATACATGCTTATTTCGTATGGTTTTCTTAGCTATTGATTTCAGTTCCGGTTTAGTGCAGGTAAGCGGTGTAGTGGAACCCCATTAGTTATGCGACCCATTAATTATGCGTCCTTACAATCGTTATTATCTATTTGTGCCAAGTTCCTATTAAGGTAAATCATCTACATGAGAACGTCATACCTAAAGGTATGTTATCGTAACCCGAGACAGATTCGAGTATGAATTCACTGTAGGTTTTATATGCATACGACTGTAGTCTTGGTAATACGGGTGGTCTTGTTCGTTTCCGAGCCTCAAAGGTTTGATTTCTTCACTAAAATAATTATGAAACAGGACATTAAAACAATATATTGACTTACTCACACTGGTGCTTAGATGTAGGGAGGCTTTACTGATGGTGTCTGAAGTGTTGAATTCTCGGGGGTCGATACGAGAACCAGTATCACCAACGAACAACCATTTCAGTCAGATGGTGTAATTCACAGGGCCACATTTCACAGGGAGATTTCAGTCATTTCATGAACTGACTAAAAGTTTCAATCATTTCACAACATGACTGATTGTAACACATATATCATATATACGTCACTGCTGAATCAGCTCAAAGTCCATGGAATGGACAGTTTACTGACTTGCCTCCCTTGGACACGACAGGAACCGGTTATACTCCATACCATAATGATGTGGTTCAGTGACTGCAATACTTCAGACTGCATTCCTGTTGTTTGTCATCACCATGGGGAGAATGAAAGAGACATAACTCGTGACCATTTTACTTGGGTCATTTTACTCTGACCGAATCTTATATTCGCGTTGATACTAAAGATTCAGTAAAGGGAGATAATCCGAACTAATCCACTCACTTCCGATTAGTTGGTGAGGTCAAATAAAACTCAGTTTGAATATTCTGGTTCATGATAGTTCTTGGAATGCTATTAATATAGCTGTTACTATAAACAGAACTGACGTGGCTTTACTTCAACTCTATTTTTATGCCTGCGACATCTATATATCAAATATTTATATGTAGCGCACATATCCACGCAATTAGTGCTTGCTCAAGGCGCAGGTATGTTTTTTTCCTCGATCACTGAACGTCAGTCTCATTAATATATTTATGCTTTTCTTTCTTTAAAACAATATTCAAAGATGCTGCATACCTTTTTAGCACTATTTTGCAATTATCAACCACTGATTGGTAACTGTATTTCACAACAGACCAATGGCAGCTGGTATCCGGGTGATCCGAGGTCCTGACTGGCTGCACGGGGAGCAGGATGGAGGAGATGGTCACGTGGGCACCGTAGTGCAGTATGGAAGTAACAGTACTGCTAAGGTTGTGTGGGATAATGGCAATGAGGTCAACTGTAAAATTGGACAAAACGGAAAACATGACTTGCGTATTTTTGACAACGCCACTGTTGGTGAGCACCTGCATTATCACACATATTGATGTGTCTTTCCGTACAGCGAACATTATAAATCCGGAAACCGATTTCCGGGCGGTTACTGATAAAACCATCGACACAATACTTCCGGAACATATTTTCAGGAACATGTTTAACACGTCCGTTCACAAGGATGGAGACAGTCAGTGGATGTGGTACTTGTACCACACTGTCGGATTCTAAATGTGAATTGTTTGTTTCATATGCTACTTATCAAAAGGGTTAGACTCAGTCGAGGAAATGTAGCCTCTTTCTTCAGGCAACTGTTCTAAGCTAGACTGTGCAAATTGTTCCACGCTTTTTAAAGGTACTGTTTACATATGAACTGATTTATTGTAAAAGACATTCGTAACGTTGGAAAGATTTTTGTCGGAAGTTAAGTAATAGGGAAACTCAGTGAAATTTGGTGAATTCACAACCGAACTTTACACCAAAGCGCAGCTGTTCACCTTCACGATCGAGGCGTAGCTCCCATTATTTAAGAAGCCAGGGCTCATCCATGAATTTTGCTGAAGATTACCATGAATGTAGGGCAAACCCTCAATACTATCAAAATATAGGTTTGGCCACCGCAAAAAAAACACACAGACACAGGAAACACATGGCGTGCCGGAAGATAATTGTCCATGCTCTCCATCAATATAATTTATGATCCTCGTGCAATTCATCCGCATAAGGTTTGCAGTTGGTTACCCCATGTTTGTGGAGAAATTCATCTTCGAGGTAACCGTACAGACAAATACGCACGCACACACACGCAAGAACGCACACGCGCACACACACAGTGAGTATACTATACTGAGTGCTTTAAGTGTGTCTAAACTTTAGATGGGTAGTATGTATAAATGATTAGCTGCGAATTTTCTTATCCAAGATATCAATGCCATCATAAAAGTGTTTATCTTTTTCGTCATGTACCACCACTGGTCAATCCTCTTTAATTGCAGGTGTCCGCCACACCAAGATCTGTGACGCCTGCACAGAGAATGGCATTGTGGGTATCCGCTGGAAATGCTCAGTTTGTGATGACGTCGACCTTTGTTCCGTGTGTTACGTCACAGACAAACACGACCTGACTCATCCATTTCTACGTATCGACTCTGTCGGCGCACAGGCGTAAGTACCACATAGCGTCGAGAAGGAGTGAGTTAGTATGATTTGCTGTAGCAACGTTCCAGTGATATCACTGCGGGGACACCAGAAATGGCTTCACATGTTGTGTCAATATATGGAATCAAAGCCAACGCTTTAATCACGAGGCTAATCCACCGCCCCTCTCACTGAAGGAAACCTGTGAAGGTCCGGGATAAAATAGAGCTCCAACAACCCATGCTTGTCATAAAAGGCCACTATGCTTGTCGTAAGAGGCGACTAACAGGATCGGGTGGTCAGGCTCGCTGACTTGGTTGACAAATGTCATCGGTTCCCAGTTGCGGAGATCGATGTTTATGCTGTTGATCACTGGATTGTCTGGTCCAGACTCGATTATTTACAGACCGCTGCCATATAGCTGGAATATTGCTGAATGCAGCGTAAGATTAAACTCACTCACTCTTACTGAAGGACATATAACATAGTCAAGACAGGACGGCAGAATCCTTCAACCTTCACCTTTGATATGTTAAGTGACCTGAACGTCATTCTATTTGTATGAGTGTATCGGGATAATACCGCAGTTCATGAACTAACCCGCACAGACGATTTCGACGCGTATTAGTATGGCACAGACAAACCATGCTTCACACATGGGGGTAGTTCGAACCCACGACCTGCCTGTCCTGTTACAAGTAATTCTACATAGTGCGAGGTTTTAGGTTTGCCCCGTTGATAATGGGAAATACAATCAGTGTGTTCAATCACTTTAAATCTTTTCATAGCAAGTAATTTGAGATGTTTGTGATTTTCCACAGAGTGCCCGTGGGTAAACGCAACCAGTGTATGAAGGCCCGGGCTATGGGCATCTTCCCCGGGGCAACAGTGGTTCGGGGCAAGGACTGGAGATTTGACAACCAAGACGGTAGGGAGACATATGCGTTTCTTTTTTAAGAGTATATGTGCAGAACGGAACAGAGGTAACTCGTGTATCGCTCATCTGATCACGCTTATAACATACAGGTCCTCACAGAAGCTTTCAAAATGTTTTATGGGCTTGTGATTGATTTATTGCTTTGTGTAATGTCGTCGAGATTTGGGACTGGGGTATCGGTAGTGATAATAGCCGAATGTTGTTTTGAAGTTAAATGACACTCACTCACTCTCACTCATTCGTTCACTATGAGTCCCTTAACACCACACCCACTATGAGTCACTTGACACCACAAACCACACCTCACTTACTCACTCACTCACTCACTCACTCAACACCCCAACACCACAACCACCCACTAAGAGTCCCTCAGCACTCACTCTCTAAGAGTTACTTAACACTACACCCACTCATAAAGAGCCACTTAACACCACACACCACACCTCTGTCACTTACAGGCTCAAGCTCCGCTCAGTGACAGTCTGCTACCACTGTTTCTGTGCCCACCATTACTAATAAAGTTGTGAAATATTTAGCACTACAGGTGAGGATTACCCCGTATGAGGCAATATTCCAGCCATTTAGGGGCGGTGGGGTAGCCTAGTGGTTCACGCGTTCGCTCTTCACGCCGCAGACCCGTGTTCGATTCCCCACATGGGAACAATGTGTGAAGCCCATTTTTTGGTGTCCCCCGCCGTGATATTGCTGGAATATTGCTAAAAGTGGCGTAAAACTTAACTCACTCACTCATTCATTCCAGCCATTTATGTTATTATCATCATTCGCTGTACCATTGTTGGGGGAAATTCCTTTTCTCAGACAAACACAGCCATGAACCTCGACTAGATAAAGAATTCAATGTGGCATCGAACAACAAAGAAAATGAAAATCTGATACATACCCGGCAACAAAAAGAATGAGCGATGATAGACTGCCCAGGAAAGCGTATAATATGTTAAGATATTTTGATGACATTGGTAAAAAGAGTTAGGTATCGTACATAAAATATACTCTGTTTTCTCATGGCTTTGGGTATATCTGGATTAGTTCGTGATGAATTTTCATTTGTACAGTTGTTTAAAAATCTGCTGATAAATGAATTTTCTCAAAGCTGTACTTCTACTTTGAATAACAGCTCTAGATCTATATATATGGTATATCTTGTGTATGGGCCCTTGGGCTCGTTACAAATAAACTCCTTTGACTTGACTTGACATTGAGACATCAATAAAAATAATGCTGCTTAACAATTGCAATGGCTGTACAAGGCTGAAGGTAGTGAAACATATATTAGCAGTGGCGACACCATACAAAACAAAAAAAATACTACACAATGTTATGGCCCTTCGTTGAATTTCAACAGATTTTAACAGACAGCGGAAAACACCACACAATACCAACCTTTGTAACATAACGAGAGTGGAGATAAGAGTTGATGACCGGGGTGCAGTGTAAATCTATATTAAGGTACGGAAGTTAAGGTCACCATTGCACTACGCCAGTCGAAAGTCTGTATGTTATAGTATGGGATTCCGATCACCTTAGCGCTACACCAGTCGTAAGTATGTATGGTATAAGGTTTACGATGGCATAAGCGCTACTCCAGTCGTAAGTGTGGGTCTAGATTTTCGAAGGTCTCTTAGCTCTAAGATAGTCGTAAGTGCCATACATTGATATTAACTTATGTTACAGTATTAGAATTACGACCACCTCAGCGCTACGCCAGTCGTAGGTCTGTATGTTAAGGTATCGGAGTTACGATCACTTTGGCGCTACGCCAGTTGTAAGTTTGTATGCTGTGGAATGGAAGTTGCGATCTCCCCAGCGCCACGCCAGTCGCAAGTCTGGTATGCTATGATATGGGAGTTACAATGACCTAAGCGCTACGCCAGTCGTAAGTCTACATGCTATGGTGTGGGAGTTACGATCTCACTAGCGCTAAAATGTACAACGGCACCCAGAACATATTTACCCTTATGTCCTTACTTTAAGTTCAGCTTTCCACTCATAAACTGGATTACTGCAGTATTGGGGTTTAGGATCTAAGGAGTGTTTCCATGGATATCCGAGATGTATTCCCTGGACTTGACCTTGTAAAATAGTTGCTCACTTCCGGTTCCAGTGCCAAAGTGGGTAGGCCTAAGCTGTATTAAATACAGTCCCATAACACCACACTCACTAAGAGTCCCTTAACAGCACACTCACTCAATACCAGTCCCTTAACACCACACTCACTCACTAAGAGTCCCTTAACACCACAATCACTCACTAAGAGTCCCTTAACACCACAATCACTCACTAAGAGTCCCTTAACAGCACACTCACTCAATACCAGTCCCTTAACACCACACTCACTCACTAAGAGTCCCTTAACACCACAATCACTCACTAAGAGTCCCTTAACACCACAATCACTCACTAAGAGTCCCTTAACAGCACACTCACTCAATACCAGTCCCTTAACACCACACTCACTCACTAAGAGTCCCTTAACACCACAATCACTCACTAAGAGTCCCTTAACACCACACTCACTCACTAAGAGTCCCTTAACAGCACACTCACTCAATACCAGTCCCTTAACAGCACACTCACTCACTAAGAGTTCCTTAACAGCACACTCACTCACTAAGAGTCCCTTAACACCACACTCACTCACTAAGAGTCCCTTAACACCACAATCACTCACTAAGAGTCCCTTAACACCACAATCACTCACCAAGAGTCCCTTAACACCACACTCACTCACTAAGAGTCCCTTAACACCACAATCACTCATATGCATGCTTGTCGAAAGAGGCGACTAACGAGATCGGGTGGTCAGGTACGCTGACTTGGTTGACACATGTCATCCATTCCCAACTGCGCAGATCGATGCTCATGCTGTTGGTCACTGGTTTGTTGGCCCTCTGAGTTCCTTAACACCACAATCACTCACCAAGACTCCCTTAACACCACAATCACTCACTAAGAGTCACCTGACACCACAATCACTCACTCACTAAAAGGCCCGTAACACCACACTCACTCACTCACTCACTCACTAAGTGTCCCTTACCACCACAATCACTCACCTAGAACAGTTCTCTTCAGGAGGACCTGGAAGTAAAGGTCATGTGACGTCACTGAGCACACCGACAACTCTCTCGGCCCGCAGTGTTGTGGAGGTTGCCTGGGCAACGGGACATACCAACTCGCATCACCTGGGGTACAAAGGCCTGGTGGACCTAAAGTACACGGAGGAGGCTCCGGGACCAGACTATTACCCAAAACACCTACCACTACTGGGTAAGGCAATGGGATCGTCCATGCTTGTTTGGATACATGGACAACTGACTCAACCAGACTGGAATACTAGTATATACCACTAGAAAATGTGAAAGAACACCCTCGACTGAAAGGGACATGTTGTAACACTCACGGCTGTGGCAAATTAGCATGAGTCATTTAAATATTAATGGGGATGTCTTTCACTTCTATGGAGCTGCATAATCAATATTGTTCATGTCTGGGGGCGGTAGGGTGGCCTACTGGTTAAAGCGTTCGCTTGTCATGCCGTAGACCCGGGTTTGAATCACCACATGGATACAATGTGTGAAGCCCATTTCCGGATGGGGACTCGCTGTGATATTGCTGGACATTACAGGACCGTACGTTTGGACCTGATTGTGTTGACAGTTTTGTTAAAGTACCAGGTATTCCGGAAGAGTTCATCCAATTAATCAGGAATTCATTATTTGTCTGGTGGATTGTGTCCGCGTACAGAAAGTAGAATATATCTGTTTGTTCAAATATTGCCTAACGTTTTCAACAGATGCAACATCAGCGGCGTTTACCGGTGCCATCAGCAACACAGACTCTGGCATCAAGGAGGGGGACAAGGTGTGTATCGAACTGGACGAGGCGGCGCTGAAAGAGCTGCAGAAAGCTGCAGGGAGCTGGTCGGCGGGCATGGCACGGGTAGGTGATGGACAGACGGTGTGAGGAGTGTGCACTGGTGGGCAGGCAGTTGGTGTACAGGTCGGCATTCCATTCGTAATTATACTCGTGTCATTCCGCAAGCCGGATGGCGTCTCGTACTCCTTGTGGCCATGTTTACGACTGGGCCCCGTGTAAGCGCAAACGGGCATGGAGATGAAAATAGTCTAGCACCAGTATGAAGGAAAGATAACTCTGAATTTCCACGGATGGCTCTAAGAATGTCCTATTGTTTGGCATGATATGCATGTGGACTCGGTTTTTTGTAAATATCTCTTCATCAAATGATCCAATCGATCTAAAAAATTGCAAGTGGATGGTTTGTCAGACAACCTAATCATATTGTAAATCACCGACTTTATGCATTTGTATAAAAGAATCTGTCTGTGTAACTGTCAACAAAATAAACAGCAGAACGCAGACTGCTTGCAGAGGGAGTGAGCCAATAACCTGTAACAGCGGCAGTGTTGGCAGGGTCATAAAGGGAAATGCACGTGCAGTTCATGATAGTTACCTATTCACTGCAAAAATACTTCGATTAACTCGGGGTTCGACACAAATGTAAATGATTAATATGAAAGAAGAAACAGAATGTTTTACTTCGAAACAATCGGAAGTTCGAGACTACTGGAAGTTCAAAACAACTAGAAGTTCTAGACTGTCGGAAGTTCGAGACAACCGGGAGTACGAGACAACCGGGAGTTCGAGACCACCTTACACATAAAGGTGTTTGTACTAATAGTAGCACTGTGGCGGGTTGAAACATATCCGGGATTTAAACCCCGAATCTCAGCATGAGGCACCAAGACGGCAATCTAGCCCATTCAGCCACTTCGGTATCCACATCAGGGAAGTCTCGACACCTGATAGCCTATATCAGATACTTTTTTTAACCAAAAGCAAAATGTGCAATGTTTCACTTAATCAGCAAGATAACAGGTTGAAGTTATCAGATAACTGTTAAACGAGATACTATCATAATAAAATCAACATGGGTTACAATCAGTTTGGGTTTTTGAGTCAAAGTATCTGACGGGTAAGAGAAACTCCTGTTTTTCCATCGTGATTACCCCGAGACGTTTCATGTACGTGTTGAAAACCTATCGTTGCATATGTACCAGGGGGTGCTTAATTAGATTCTTAATCCCTCTGTTGTTCTGCGGTCCAAAATGTCGACCGAGAACATCCCGATACATTCACCTAAAAACAAACATTGTGTTAACTACAGAGATGATAAAAGAACTTTAGACTGACACTAATATGCTTCCATTGATAACGTTCGATGAATACCTAATGAGAAGCCGAGATTGGAACAAAATAACGTATCGTGTTAGAGACACGTGTTAAGGACACGTGTCATTCTAAACTGTAACAAGATACACAGTACTTACTAATGGCTTAGACTGTATAATATGGTGAACCTTTCCTGAACCAAGATAAATTAAAGAGTCAAAGCCAGAGAAAAGCCAGTCTTCATTATCCTACGAAACAGTAAGAGGCAAATATATGGAACCCCAGAAGGGACATTGTCGCGGTATCGTTATGTCGCATTTTTTTTTTTTTTTTTTTTTTTTTGTGAGTGCGACACTGCAGCTATGTTCCCTCTCGGATCCCATATAAACGAACGGTTGATATTGTCAGAATGAATCACCGAGACCATTTTTGGTACGGGTTAACATGCCCTGCCCTTTCAGTACAACACACTTAGGAGAACAAATTGTGTCTGTTAGTTGCCTGACGCCACGGACTAGTATAATTTCTGCCGTACATGCAATATTACAGATATGGAATGTTAAATTTCGTTTATTTGCAGCTTATTGGCAAGACGGGTACGGTGCGCGGATTCTCCCAGACGGGGGATGCTACTGTGGAGTTTGACAGTCAGAAGTGGAGAATTGTGCCAAGTGCTCTCAGAAAAGTATGCCAAACATAGACTACTGCTTAGTCTCTGATTACATGTGTATAGAAAGAATTAATTCATTTTAAATGGAAAATTTAAACCCAAGTAAGAAGATTCAGAATCTCAGGAATATTTGCTTCACTTAGGGCTCTAGTAATGCAGAAAGTGAGTGAGTGAGTGAGCGAGCGAGCAAGGTTAGTATTTTTACGCCGCACTCAGGAACATCCCATCAACATGGCGGTGGTCTGTGAATAATTGAGTCTCGACCAAACAATCCAGTGATCAATAGCATGAGCATCGATCTACGACCTTGGGATACGGTGACATGTGTTAACCAAGTCAGCAAGCCTGACCACCCGATTCTGTCAGCCGCCTCCTGCGTCAAGCATGGGTTGCTGAAGACCAGTTCAATCCTGGATCTTCACGGGTCAATGCAATAAGTGGTATGGGGAAATAGGGTGATGCACTGTGAGACAGACCAGATCAAAGACCACAGTGGCACTGCTTGCAACTGTCTCCCTGCGTACCTGAAGCTGTTGGTCACAACCACACAGTAGGGCCGGGTGGCCTGGATTCACTGCACTGTCACACTGTCATTAGCTGGGGTCCAACACTTGCACATGGTTCTCCTCTACAAGTTATAGGTGTGTGATATCTGCAATGGCGATTCAGCCATCAGTTACTGAGAACGCCAACTCATGTGCATGTCTGGTGGCAGGTCCCGGAACTGTCTCTTGGCAACGTTGTGAGGATCATTGATGACGAAGACAAGGCCAGGAACCTCCAGGAGGATCATGGCGGATGGCTTGATGACATGAAGAAGGTAAGGACACGCCGAGTGAGTGAGTGGGTGAATGAGTGGGTATTGGATAAGTGAGTGAGTGAGTGAGGGAGGGAGTTTGAATAAGGGAGTTACCTCTAAAGGCGGTGCTAGACACCTTAAGTATATCCACATGGACCATGTAGTTGGTTGTCACTAAAACCGCCATTTTGTCGTCTGTGATGTGTAACAATCATTACAGTTCAGTTTACAGGAATGGATATAGTCTTTTGGACTGACTGAATTAAGTAGATGTAAGCATCGAGACTTGAGGTGGTGTAATATTGCCTATTACAAGAAGGTAATACAATATACACTGTGGACTGTACAACTGAGATTAATGTATTGTATTATACATTCATCCGACAGGTGCTTGGTCGGCGAGGTCGTATTGTCAAGATCGACTCTGATGGAGACGTTGCTGTCAAATTTGGTACCAGAGTGTATCTCTTTAATCCATGCTGCTGTAAACTGGATGATGGAGAAGTTGACGAGGATGAAGATGATGATGATGACGGTGACAGCAGCGATGACGACGATGATGATGTTGGTGTCGATGAGGCACTTTTAAGATTGCGTAAGCCAAAAAAAAACAAACGTTCACCGAACACTGATAGCATTTATGTGGTAAGCTGTATGAGAGTTATCGGACTTTGGACGGAGGTCACATAAGGATGTCACACTGCAGATTTGTGGGTCGCATGTTTAACACCGTTAATTACCCAGTAACCGACAATACAGTGATCAACAGCATGAGCATCGATCTACGCAACTGGGATACGATAACATGTGTCATCCAAGTTTGCGAGCCTGACCACCGGAATCCGTTAGTCGAATCACATGGGTGTGCTGAAGATCAATTCTGATCTGGCTCTGATCAGAGTTCATACTATATATGTTGGTTCACCAGATCACAGCGTAGGTCAGCGTAACCGAACTAGTTTAGTCATATGAACTACAATGAACAATCAGATATGACGAATCGTCAGACATGAAGTTAACTTGAAACAATCCCCGAGAAAGGACAAACAAACAGGATTAAAGTTATAATATTCCTGTACATTGCGATCTGTTAATCTGTAAGTAATGCACGTTTCTGCATATGGCACATTTAACATGAAATATTTATTTGTTTGTATGTTTATGAAATGCAGTTTATGGAGGTTGCCATGATCCGTAAGGCGTAAATAATGTACATACAGTGGAAGCTGTCAAAACCGGCATCAGTCCAATCCGGCAAGTTGTCAACGCTGGCATAAAATTCAAGTTGAGTTCGTGGCTTTTACATTTATCATCAGCTCTACAATCCGGCATGCTGTCGAAACCGGATCATTTTTCAGTTCCAACGAGTGCCGGATTAGACAGCTTCCACTTATAATACTAAGTCAGTAGGTCGACACTCTGGTGTAAACAACTGTTCTGCAGAACTTGGGGGAGGATTCGGAAACTTCATCGCTGGCTTGGCGCTGTTAGAAGCTCTAAAAGACGCCAGGGAGCAGGCTGCAGGGCCAGCCGTATTCTTTAAAGCCATCGTGGAAGGTGATATCGGCGCTGTGAGGAATCTCATCCAGAGGGACTCCGATCTGGTAGGAATATTATAATGCATTTCGAAACAGGAAGTAACAAGCTATGCATGTCATAGTAACTGAAGTGATCATTGCAATGCACCTGTGTATACCATTGTAACCGTGTACATTAATATTATTTTTCCTAATCACACGGAAATGAAATAGGTATTTTACGATAAACATAGCAGCATTCGCTCCGATGCGGCCTTAAATCAGCTGTTTTAATCAGGGGTGATTGTAATGACTTGATACCCCCGGCTAAATGAGCAGGGTACTGGACATCCGCATACATGTACTTGTAACCTTAAGTCGTGTCATCAGCACACAATGCTGGCTTGCTGTAACTCTAAAACTGGCAACTGACACTTCATCATCCCCAACTAGGTGAACACCTCCCACAACGGCATCCCCCCTCTACAGGTGGCAGCTCACGAGAACAAACTGGACATCGCCAGGCTCCTCGTCCAGCACGGGGCTCAGAAAAACAGCAGGGACAAAGATGGGGACACAGCGCTGGTGTTGGCTATTAGCAAGTAGGTTATATCACAGTACTTGTGTAGGTTACTGGCAAGTAGCTCATATCACAGCCCTGGTGTTGGCTATTGGCAAGTAGGTTATATCACAGTCCTTGTGTAGGTTACTGGCAAGTAGCTCATACCACAGCCCTGGTGTTGGCTATTGGCAAGTAGGTTATATCACAGTCCTTGTGTTGGTTACTGGCAAGTAGGTTGTATAACAGCCCCGGTGTTGGCTATTCGCAAGTAGGTTATATCACAGCCCTGGTGTTGGCTTTCTGCAAGTAGGTTATGTCATGGCTCATGTGTGACATGCCCACTGACTTTTGTTCAAATTGCAACATGACAGTGCACTGCTTACAAAAGTGAATGCATATATATATATATATATATATATATATGTGTGTGTGTGTGTGTGTGTGTGTGTGTGTGTGTGTGTGTGTGTGTGTGTGTGTGTGTGTGTGTGTGTGTGTGTGTGTATGCACACAGAGCGAGTGAGAGAGAGAGAGAGAGAGTTGATTGCGGGTAGTTTCATGATAGTTTCATGGTATATAGTGACTTGTGCTGTTACCAGATCAAACGAAGCTGTCGCTGAGTTCCTCATCAACGCAGGAGTCGACGTAAACATCTCCAACGCTAAAGGCCGATCTCCTATCCACATTGCTGCCTACAGCGGACAAGCAAGGATCATGACACTGCTCATAGCCAAGAATTGTGACGTCAATGCCAAGGTGTTTGTCTACACTTATAGCTTATTAGCTCGTAGTCTGTAATGTAGCGTAGGAGCGTATACTTGACGCTGGAACAATATGCATGGAGGTTTGGGCCTGCATAATGAAGTGTGCAATCCTATGGTTTCTTGGATAACATGTGCACACTAAGTACAGTTGAATCATATGGATTAAATCAAGATGTAATGAACAGATGTGGCTGTGACTATGTCTAATTTTGTTGCCATATTACAGGATATGAGCGGAGACACAGCGCTCCATGACGCGGTAGAGAGAGGCAGTCTGGAAGCGGTGGTCGCCATATTGTCATCCCCAAGAGTTGACGTCCGAATCAAAAACGCTAAAGGATTCATGCCGATCCACATGGCGGCGATGAGGGAGCATGAACGGTATCCGATGTTCATTTGTTTAACCTCGGTTTAGCCATGTCCCTCAGCTGTTACTGTTTCCTTGCATTCATATGTACTTCCTAGCTGAAGACAGAAACAATACAATCACTGGCTTGTACTGTTTGACAAGTTTTAGATGAGCCACGATCTGACAAATGACCCCAATTTGCATATATGGGAACGCTCCCAAGAACATTCCATATGAAACAAGAGGGAAACAGGTTGTCGTCTAAACATTTAAAAGTTCAATTTCCTCGTGCGAATCCTGTCGTGATGGTGTCTTGCTGAACTAAATCGCACTACGAGACACGTGATAAACAGTACCGGTATAGATTTCATGCCACGGTCAGCATGCATTGCATGGGTTTAACCAAGTGCATTTTATCAAATCACTTGCTCCGCCTGGCGATTAGGTGCTTGACTCTGAGGGTGCGGGTTCGAGTCCCGGATTGGACTCAACCAGAAAAAGTACTAGAATTTGTACTTTACCAAGAAAGTGAAATCCCAAATATGACATATGTTGCATTACTTGTCAAGCAGTACATACATATGCTGCACAACACATAGGCCGAATACATGCATACAGTTTAGCATTGTAGACCTTGTTGAATGCACACGAGGAAGTCGTCCTCCACGAGGAAGGAATATACAATTCTTAATATAATTTAAATATCATTGAGCAATTGTATCGATTCTTTTAATTTTCTGTTTGTCTGACGTTTATAGATGTGACAGTGTGGTCAGAATATTTCTGTTGCTTGTGCATATTGACAAAATACACACCGTTCTTCATTTGTTTCATTCTGTTTATCTGCGTTAAAGACATCAATTCAAAACAGTTTGCGCTATTTTTGTTCTTGTTTTGTTTTGGTGTTGTTGGGTTGTTTTTTTTGTTCTTGTTTTGTTTTGTTTGTTTTGTTTTCTGTTGCTGTTGTTTTGTTTTGTTTTGTTTGTTTTTGGCTTTGCTTCTTTATTTTATTTTATTTTATTTTTATTTTATTTAAATTTATTTTTTATTTTTCATTTTATTATTATTTATTTTTTATTATTATTTTTTTCTTTTTTTTTGGGGGGGGTATGTTTTTGGGGGATTTTTTTGTTATGTTTGTTGGTCTTTTGAGGGAGGGTGGGTGTTGCATTTCAACACACGACCCTATGTCACTTTTAAAAATAACATTTACCAAGCAATCACAAATAGCAATAAAACACATGATTTCTTGCTAACAACCTTACAATTAACGCTCCCAAAGTGATGATGTGTCTAAAAATATAGTACAACAATAGGTTTAACCTAGAAAGCCCCGGGAACGTCGACAAAAGGCTTACCTCAGAGTAAATGCTTGGTAGTGAAGGTGTTTTGTTGTCCACATTGTACAGGAGGCAGGTAAGAGAATGCATTCCCAGAAAGTATGTATTCATAAATATGATATTATAAAAATGGCAACAGTTAGTTGACTATCAGAGATAATGTGGTAGATTTCAAACTAATGTGTAATATTCATTTTAAATCTTAAAAAAACCATAGTTTTCAAATCAATATCATTTTAGTTTCACACGAATAAGTACAATACTGCCTAACTACCCAACAGTCTGCGCAACTTATTGATGAGAACAGACCACTGGGTGTATGATTGAGGTGCGCGACAAACACCCCGCTTCAGTGAGTGTTCGCATGAGAAAAATTCGCATTCAACCCTCAGTACAAAGCGACTGGAGTGTTTCTCATATTTCTCACAACACCAACATTTAACAACAAATTTGCACGATAACAGGTAAAACAGAAGGTACACTGACATATTTCGTCATATGTATTTCAGCATCGTAGAGAAGATTATCCTGAAGAACAGACAGGTTATAAACGCTGCCAAAGAGGATGGTTGGACGGCTCTCCATCTGGCCGCGTTCAATGACAATACAGATGTCATCAAAGTTCTCATCAAGGTAAATAACATCGAATGCACATTCAATAACAGGCCTTATTATCATCATCTCCTACTTATATTGACCCGTGAAGTACTTGTCGTAAGAGGCGACTAACAGGATTGGGTGGTCAGGCTCGTTGACTTGGTAGACTCATGTCATTTTATCCCAGTTGCCCAGGGCTGACTTGCACAAAGCGATCTTAGTGCTACAATGATTGTAACTCACATTCTTCAACATAGGCGTAAGACAGTCGTAGCGCTAAGATTGCTTTGTGCAAGTGGGCCCAGATCGATGCCCACGCTGTTGATCACTGGACTGTCTGATCCAGACTCTATTATTTACAGACCGCCGCCATATAGCTGGAATATTGCTGAATGCGGCCTTACACACCAAACAAAACATCTTATGTCACTTATCTGCGCCAAGACTCTCATAGGATCTGACAAACGACTATGAATAAAATATGACCTTCTAGACTTAATTGGTGATGCGTGGAGTCTTGGGTAAGTGAAACGTCAACTATCTAAAATGATTTGGTTTCTCTCTATATGTAACCAAACTTGCGGCTATAGAACCATCGAAATACGTCCCACAGTACAGTTATCCCGCACATCTCTGCAGGAAAACACATTTTACTCTTAGAACTAAATCATTAGCATCTATTTATGAAGCACTATCAAATAGTGATGACCCTGGACTTGACCGTCACAAGACCACCGTTCACTCAGAAAAGTACGGAAGTATGTGATACAAATAAAAATCTGAAGGAAAATCTGTGTGGGTAGAAGTAAATCACATTTGGAGAAGTTCCAACAAATACGTTTTGAAAGTTTAACCTTGACCTTGGCCGTTGTGGCCTTGATAAGGCAGCTCTACCCTCTTGTCCTCAGTACAAGGCTGACTTGAGAGCAACGACCGGGTTACGACAAACACCCCTACACCTGGCTTGTCAGAAGGCCAACTTCGACCCTGTCAGGACCCTTGTGGACAATGGTGAGGAATATGTGTATATACATAAGTGAGAAAGTGAGCTTATTCGACACCAACTTGTACCATGAGGTCTCGTTATACACCAGAGAGACGTATCCATCTACGCACACCGTCAACTTTACGACGGTGCATGTAATGAACACGAGTTCAGTTCTTCCAAACCAAAACTCTTATTTCGAGTAACACTGAAATTCAAACCATACCCAATGTGTCACATCCTCAATATCTCCATGGCATACTCTACGATAAGTCTTCACTATACCCTGGATGCATCAACTTGTTACCTCCCTTGGCTGACTTTTAATCCAGTCAGGTGTCTACGCTGGGAAGTTGAGCGAACCAATCACAACTCTCTTTCGCTTTTTAAACTGTCTAACCGATTAAACTTGGGAACAAAACCACGCAGAGGTTCTCTCACTGAAAGAGGTAGGAGTTCTTGCATGCATATTTTTAAAGTTTCGAACCTATCATTCCGTCTGTATGATTTCCCCCAAATCTGAGTCGCACCGCGATCAAACCTTCTCAGCTATGGCCGCTGTCTTTGTTGACACCGACAAACTCAGTTGTAACGGCGGCTTAGCTGACTGGTTACTGTCAGAATGCGGAGCCAGGGAGGTAATAAATTTACCCGTAGATGCATCCAGGGTATAGTGGAGATTCATCGGAACTTATAACCTGCAGATATCAAGGATGAAGGTATCATGGCAGGCTAGATAACTACCTACACTTCAACGTTATACCGACAGGCAATCACTCCTTTAGTGATATGCGTAAGAGACGTTTTCATATCTGACAACGACAGAGGCAGATTCAGTCAACTGCCGTGTAATAGTCTGAAGTATAATTTGTCTTTCAGGCGCCGAGGTAAATGCCCAAGACAAAGATGGCGACACCCCTCTCCATATCGTAATGATGGGACAGACTGGAGGACTGATGGTAGGCAGGAATGATTGTGTCTGTGATCATGCGTACATTTGCCTTAGAGGGAACATTCATATATTGTCTGGTTTTCGACTGATCTAAAGGATCGGTAACACATTGTCCTCCTGTCCTGGTTGTATGTGAAGAGACTGCCCAGACTTCTCCTGCAGCATCTCTGGGTTTCGCTTCGTGCAGCATCATTGAACACTTAAACGTCTCTGGGTGCTATACTGACATTATGAAAGGGACACATTCACATTGACAATAACAATACTTTATGTTCATCCAGCTGCGATTGCTCATTGGTCAACTTCCCCGCATGGACGAGGAATCAAGAGTGCGAATCGCCACCTACCTCATCGAACACAGAGCTAACCCGGATATTCGTAACCATAACAACATGACGCCATCCGATGTTTGCCGGAGTGACAGGATAAAGGAGGCGGTAGCGTCTTTCCGAAAGTCAAGGTGGGTTGCACAAGTCGTGCAGGAATTATTGTATGCAAGATCAGGAATTCATGTCAAGTTTTATAAAGCAATGATGTTTTTATTGTTCTTAGGTTGCAATCTGTGCGAAGTTTGGTTTTTCAGTACGGAGTGTCACGAATATGATATCTTGCAGCGATTGTTTTTATTCATCGTGAATTACTAACACCTCCAGAGAGTCAGGACGCCCCACCAGTTCCCGTGGCCAATTGTTGCTGTGCTCCAAGTGTCAGAACGTGAGAGCCTCTGCTATCTACCTGCCATGTGGACACAAGGACACCTGTCCGCGCTGCTGCAAGTCTGTGCGTCAGTGTGGCATCTGTGGCAGGGACGTCAACAGAAGAGTCGGAGAAGGTGAGGGGACTTTGGAACATCATACTCATTATCATCAGCGGTCAAAGTAAACTTAGACTCAGAATTATTCGTTACTCTGCTATACTGAGTCTAACAAACCCTAGCAGAACCCTTTCAGTTGGCCAATCAGAACACAGTTTACCAAATGACGATAGTTGACATTCGCACATACCTTTTGAACTTCTACCTCGAAAAAAATTTAAACTCCAAATGTTTCTGAAAGCTATTTTCCGCACGTTCCCTTCAGAGTGATGTACTCTGAGCTCGACACAACACTGAGTAGACAGTCGTTGAAAATACCATGTTGGTCAATATTCAGGGATATCAACTTTCGGAAATATTACCTAATGGTAACCATGCCATAACAAAACGCTAACTGTATAATTATACTCTAGGTCAAATATATGTGTTTCATGCGGATTTACGTTTGATGAGAGATCAGTGTCAATGTCGGGAATTTGGGATTGGCGGAATCCCGCTGTGCCCTAAAAAGTCGCCGTTGTCTGATTGGTTAAATCCGCTCGGCTATCTCGCACTTGATTGGACGGTCATAGGTCGATCAACTACTGGGGTTTGTTAGACTCAGTAGACTCAGTGTGGACTCAGTATAGCAGTGCATTGTACAATGCTGAGCCTAAGTTTACTTAGACTGTATCACCAGTATCTCACGCTGGCCACCATCATTGTATCACCAGTATCTCACGATGGTCACCATCGTTGTATCACCAGTATCTCACGATGGTCACCATAATTTTATCACCAGTATGTCATATTGGTCATCATCGCTGTATCACCAGTATCTCTCGCCGGTCAGTCAGGTGAAAATATTGTAGGACTGTGTGTTGGCAACAAAATTGTATTGCAATATATTGCGATGCAGGTACCTGTATCACGATACGTATTGCGACATATTTGTTGCCTTAAGTGTTTGACAGAGTGTGGTACTAATTGTTCATGTCTGTCCTATTTTCTACATCCTAAACTAAGTCCCTAAACATATATGTTATGTTTCTGATAACAGCAGTCTCAAAATTAGGTTGCATGGTCATTGACACTATTTTCCTTTTTGTACAACGTATAGTATTACAATATGCAGTCTTGACATTGAACGATAAAGGAAAACATTTGCTATGGATAAAAATTTATGTAAATTGAAACTATAAAGATTATCACAGAAACTTCATATTTATTCTTTACCCAATATACCGATTCTCAGAAACAATATTGCAATACGTATCGTTTAAATAGCGTATTGTACCGTGCAGCCCTAAGACATTACGTCAAGCCCTTGTATCAGCACTGAATCAGTGGGACTGTGGGCAGTGCGGTAGCCTAGTGGTTAAAGCGTTTGCTGGTCAAGCCCAAGACCGGTGCCGGCATCGGTGCAATGTGTGAAGCCAATTTCTGGTGTCGTCTGCTGTAATATTGTTGAAATACTGCTGAAGTGATGTAAAATGGAACCCACAAACGTCGTTCAGGTGCGCAACCTGCATGACTTCGGGCCTTTCTCCCACGTTAGCAGAATTAGCAGCCATGCAGTGATATACCGGGAATACGGTTACATACCTTGTATACTCCCTCGGGAGTTGAGATTGAAAATACGATGTGACGTTGAGATTGGCCTCCAATGATAGAGGGAAAAACTACCAGCGCCTTGAGCAAGCACTAGTTGCATTGATATGTGCGCTATATAAATCTCCTATAATAATACCCGGCTGTCTCAGTCACAGTAGCAAGTCTGGGGTCTGTTTGTACGATTCTTATAGAAATCACCTTATCTCATGTTATTTCCCAGTTGCATATGCACAGAGGCACAGACCAAATCACGCAAGCTGTACAATACTGACATCAGACAAGTGCTTCTAAGGTTGAGGCCGATCTTCTTATGCTATTTACCCTTAAACTGATGGACAGTGTTGCATGTTGCACTGTAATAAGTTATTTAAAGTCATTTTGTTACGAAAGCGCGATAATGATTTGAAATTATTTTACCTTTAACAATGGTCTGTTCCTTGTCTTTGTTTCACTGTATGTACTTGTAATGTTTTTGCGGACTTTTTTTCAGATGGAAAAAAGATAGGCGACGACTGCTCAATCCAGTAACTGTACTTAGTCGTGGAGAAGAAATGTGTACTTTACGCGTATAACTGCATGTGCATATGTACAGATATGTTATTTCCCATCGCATGTGAGAACAATCGATTTCGAGACAAAAAGAGTCCCTTTGCATTTGTTGTCACGAATAGTCAGAAGTGAGGAGAGCAGGTATGGTACCTATTGATTACCAAGATGGATCAAAACGTTGATCACAACAGGGGGCGATGTGTTGCTGAAAGGAGATATACAGTAAAAATATGAAATCCAATTATTTATAAATCATGTAAAACACGTAGATTGTAGAAGAAAGTATATTTTCTAAAGTCAACATTTGTAGCCCAAACCGTTGAAAACCGTAACTCCCATAACGGCGGTGTTATTGGGCATTGTTGAGATCACGTGATCTGAGGTCATAGTGACACGTTGATTCGTTGCTTTTTCTTCTTGGAAATATTAACACACATCAATACTAGTCCGTTGTAAGGTGAAATAGTCTTCTCAGCAAAGTTGATTTATCAACGGACGAGGATCAAACAGATGTCTATAAGGAAACTCACAAATATCTATATTGCACTGTGATAACATTGGTCTTTCAATTTCGAAACTTTGTTTAGGATGGACGGCATACCTTGTTCACTTACATTCAACATAAATAATCTCCGATGAGAAACGATGGTATGTTTTCTTCACAGATGTATTTCATGTTCTAGTTGTGATTTTCGTGTATATGTACTTATACCTAAAATGAAAGTAATTCACAAATCAAGGATATTTTTATATATTTTTGAATAAGCATACTCATATAAAAAAACTCGTGAAAGGTCTAGAATCAATTCATTAATTCGTTTAATAAAAATGGTATTACACGGAAGGTCATTTAGTATCCTCTATATATTTATGAATAAGCATACTCATATAAATAGACTGACGAAAGGTCTAGAATCAATTCATTAATTCGTTTAATAAAAATCGTATTACACGGAAGGCCGTTTAGTATCCTCTATATATTTATGAATAAGCATACTCAAATAAATAGACTGACGAAAGGTCTAGAATCTAATCATTAATTCTTTTAATAAAAATAGTATTAAACGGAAGGCCGTTTAGTATCCTCTATATATTTATGAATAAGCATACTCATATAAATAGACTGACGAAAGGTCTAGAATCAATTCATTAATTCGTTTAATAAAAATCGTATTACACGGAAGGCCGTTTAGTATCCTCTATATATTTTTGAATAAGCATACTCATATAAATAGACTGACGAAAGGTCTAGAATCAAATCATTAATTCGTTTAATAAAATGGTATTACACGGAAGGCCGTTTAGTATCCTCTATATATTTTTGAATAAGCATGCTCATATAAATAGACTGACGAAAGGTCTAGAATCTAATCATTAATTCTTTTAATAAAAATCGTATTACACGGAAGGCCGTTTAGTATCCTCTATATATTTTTGAATAAGCATACTCATATAAATAGACTGACGAAAGGTCTAGAATCAATTCATTAATTCGTTTAATAAAAATCGTATTACACGGAAGGCCGTTTAGTATCCTCTATATATTTATGAATAAGTATACTCAAATAAATAGACTGACGAAAGGTCTAGAATCTAATCATTAATTCTTTCAATAAAAATCGTATTACACGGAAGGCCGTTTAGTATCCTCTATATATTTATGAATAAGCATACTCATATAAATAGACTGACGAAAGGTCTAGAATCTAATCATTAATTCTTTTAATAAAAATAGTATTACACGGAAGGCCGTTTAGTATCCTCTATATATTTTTGAATAAGCATACTCATATAAATAGACTGACGAAAGGTCTAGAATCTAATCATTAATTCTTTTAATAAAAATGGTATTACACGGAAGGTCGTTTAGTATCCTCTATATATTTTTGAATAAGCATACTCATATAAATAGACTGACGAAAGGTCTAGAATCTAATCATTAATTCTTTTAATAAAAATGGTATTACACGGAAGGTCGTTTAGTATCCTCTATATATTTTTGAATAAGCATACTCATATAAATAGACTGACGAAAGGTCTAGAATCTAATCATTAATTCTTTTAATAAAAATCGTATTACACGGAAGGCCGTTTAGTATCCTCTATATATTTTTGAATAAGCATACTCATATAAATAGACTGACGAAAGGTCTAGAATCTAATCATTAATTCTTTTAATAAAAATGGTGTTAC
This sequence comes from Haliotis asinina, assembly GCF_037392515.1. Lineage (NCBI taxonomy): Eukaryota > Metazoa > Mollusca > Gastropoda > Lepetellida > Haliotidae > Haliotis > Haliotis asinina. The sequence goes on from NC_090295.1 coordinate 38,547,330, forward strand.
ACGATTGTTATTATTACCTACGAGGAGTACATATTTTTCATACGATGCAAAATATCACTTTGTCATGGTGGCGAAGCGTCATGAACAATGCCATGGCGTCACGGTTCTTCTCTGAACATTCGTTCTACATGCGGCGACGGCGGGTAGTCAGCCCATGTTTGAAAGTAGATTTGGGTTTATTTTCCTCAATTTAGCAAGTTCTTTGATGAACAGGGTCCTCATTCCCGAAACGTTCGTAGCCCTAGGAATTCTTAACTTTGATGGTAGCCAATGTTTCAGAATGGGATTAAGAAGTTCGTAGCGCTACGAACGTTCGAAAATAGCTAGCTTGAATATTATATCCGTGCCCACAACATACTGTGTTTACGACACTCGTACCTAAATATCGGTATATCACTCGCTCTTGCTCTCGCTCGAGAAATGCCAACATTTAGGCACTCATGTCGTAAACATAGTATAACATGGACACTCATATAATATCCTCGATATATCCCTTATATAATGAACAAGTTTATCTAAGACATAAACACAATAGTATTAGACGCTGCCTTCGCGTTCCTAAATAAAATGACGATACCTTTCTGTGGTATTCTCCTGAGGAGTTTACAAATAGGCCACGGTCTTTATGTTTGTTTCGTATAACAGCTTGTTTGCTTGAAAAAAAGTACACCTCCATTTGATCATTGATGATCCATGATAAGGATATATTTAATGAAACAATGTTTACCCATCGAAACGCTATTCTCCAATGGTATATTTATCTACACGTATAAAATGTATTTTTTCAATGCAAAAACTTGTACAACATAATTTTTATCATCGATGTCCCACACATATTATAAATTATATAATTTATTTTGTAAATGGTGTGTGGAATGTTCCTGGTTGTGTGTATGCTCCACATCATATCGTAACGATTTTAATTGAGAAATCGAATTTTTTTCATGACTTATAGATGTTGGGCATACATAAGATTCTCCAGAGTATATAGTTTACCAAATATGTCTTCAGTATTGTCGAGAAGGATTTCCCCAAGGCAAGTCGTGTTTGTCACATTTCTTCTTTAAAATTGGTTGGCACGGCATCTTTCTCCTAGTTTGCTCGTGAACACATTTTCGTTATTAAGTTTATTTAGCTGTCTGGACCTCTCAAAATGCAAGACATTCTTGTATCCAAATTTTCTTCCACGCTAAATAATATCATTGATTCTTACGCTTAGAAACCTAAGAAATGACACACAGTACCTTTTTATCATGGACTAGAAGACCATTATGAGCATAACAGAAATACGGAGTTTTTCACGAAACCACACCACATTAATATGATCAGCGGCAATACTCAAGGTGAGAAAAGATGGAGATAGTGTACAGTTGTTACATGGATATATTTTGTTTAATTGCTGCATACTCTTGGACGTCAGTAGAAACTCTTGAACACTGCGCACTGATGACAATACAATGTTCGGGTAAGACTAGATAACATCCAGCCCGATCTTGTGTGAAAGTGAATGTCACCATAACAGACGTTCCTGGACTGTCTAACCTCCTGTATCCGGACTGTCTTCACTGTGTAGCCAAATATCTACAGATCATTATACAGTATCATAGCTTTGGATTTGTGTATTTGTAAATTGTAAGCACTGTCATATAGTACTTGTCACTAAGTTCTGTCCAGATTGTCGGTTTCCGGTTTAACGGAATTTCACATTAACAGCCACCTGTACACGTATTTCGCAGAACCAAATATACGTATTTCATGATGCCTCGTTGAAATTGTCTTATTCGTGTATCATAACTAATAATGTATTGGATTTCTTTATAAATACGGGGAGGTGGGGTAGTGGTTCTTGCTCCTATGGTCAGACATGGTGTGCATGGATACCTGAAACATCCACGGAACTGTTATTTATTGCCACTCTCGGCCATAAAATCGTTATGGCAAAACAGCTTGATAATCGTACTTGATTCAGACAATCCAGACAATCCTAGGCAACAAGCTATGTAGTTGTTCCCATGGGCTGCCACGATGACCCTGCGGTTTAAAACATGGTTTTCGTTTCTTTTTTCGTTGGCCACATTTCACCATACAGTGTTTTCATGACAGTGGGTTTTATCTGAAAACCGGTGTGATGAGGTTTCTGCTTTGTGATTCTACTACTAATAGCTGCACAGTTTGGGATCCTATGTCTTCACAAATTCATGCTAGTCTGCTGGTCAGAGACCACCAAATTGTCCTGAACATGATAGCACAGACTAGAAGTATTTTGCAGATCTCATAAGACTGGCAAAAATTGAGTCCTGTAATGCAAAAAATCAGTTCTCAATTCTCTAACCTGAATACAACAAACAGAAGATGCTCTGAGACTGACCATCTCATCAGGTCCTGAACATCCATCTGAAGATGAACATCCCCTGGAGCCTAAACACCCATCTGAGCATAGACACCCCAGTGAGTGTGAACACGTCTTCCAGCCTAAACTCACCCATTAGTGCTACAAACCTTCCAAGCAGAACCTGATCTGCACCTACATCAAAACCAGAACACCCTTCTCAGCCTGAACATCCATCTCAAACATCCCTACAAGCAAGAACCTGTCCCATCTACCCACCCATCTAGTGTGCCCTCATCAACAGCAGCAGCAGCAGCAAGCCACTGTGTAGTTTTCTTACCATGGGACCTGGAATGATGAGAAAAACACAAAGACATACAATGGAACAAAAGATTTTAATTCTTATATTAAAATGTAGTATTCAATAAATTAACAACATTGGCAATGAAGGACAAAGCATTAAATAATGACAGGTATGATCAGATCTTTGTCAGACAGCAAGCTGGCAACCACTGATTCATAAATAATATGAATAATTTCTTCTCATATATTATTTCTTGAGAATGTTTTCATTAAAACGACACAGAATTTGGTGCATATCATTTGAGAAAGAGATTGTCCTTAAAAATCAAGCATGCAGTATGCAATCCAGTAAAACACTTTTCACACCTTGGAATCAGACCTAGTAAATCTAAAAACTGACATATTTGGCAAAAGTTGTTATAAAATCATAAATGACATAAAGTATACTGGCATAATACTCCAGATGTCACGGGAAAAAATATTTTCCAAAATTGCGTATCAAGACACAAAATATCTTGTTCAAAATTTTGCTTTTGTATTCAGCCAATATGAACACCTGTTGCAATGTAATGAGAGTTACCTGCTCCTAGTTTCCATGGAATTTGAAAAACAAAACTGGCACAAGGCCTAGAGAAGGGCTGCAAGGGCCACAGAAGGGCCTCAAGGGTAGAAAAAAGCCACAAGGGCTGGAGAAGGGACCAGTGGGAGGGAGACCTACAAGGACCCAGCATGAACATGGAAGCCGAGAACTGAAGAGGTGCCATGGCGAAGGAAGCAAGCAATGATGAGTGCATAGCTTAGCATCTTTCAACAATTTAGGAACATAAGAACCATTAGCGCTAGATCATTGGGGCTGAGTTTCATGCAAGAAAACCATTATCTGTCCACAAAATGTCCCATCTCACAGAATAATGTTTTAGTATGAGCAAATGCTGCGGGAATTTGACTGATAGGACATTCTTATGTGCTGATGGTCGCAAAGGTACATTAGGACGCAGTGCCAATGCTATAACTTGTGATCTGAAAAGCAAGCAAAATTGCTTAGAAACAGCCCATTGTTGAGGAATTAGACATTTGTTGCAATTAAAAGAAAAACAGATTTTTGACTAGTTAATACTGCAGACTAGAATATCTTCATAAAAAGGTATCATGAGAAAATTAGCAATTATAATAGGTCACCTGTATAGAGAATGTTGTATATACAAGAACTATCCAACATGACGCTGCATTTGAATGTACACAGCCTCTCCAGTCTCCTGCTTCAGTCCACATTTGTCAAAAGCATGAATGTCATCAAGTTGTGTGGTTCTTATTTGGGAAAGGATTAAAAGGTCCATCAGTAAGATCTTGATAAGAAAAGCAACAAAAATCACCAATGTGACTATCAAATAGGCTAACAGGTGGAAACAATCCTACTCGGTGAACATCAAATCCCATGCAGATTTCACACGCTACTTGGTGCAGATTATGACAAGTATACCCCCAGATAGCACTTGTAGAAGGATGCTGACAGTGCCTACATTAAAACATCTGGTATATTAAACATGTACACAACACATGCATCATCTACATCACAAAAGATATATGCAGATAAATATAAACAATTTTGCATCATTCAGTTGATTAAAACACTTCCCAAACAGAAGAGTCAGATTGTGTGCCAGTACTTGTCTTTTCATGCATTTAAAACATTATGACAGATTATCATGTCGAAAGGTTATTTCCCATAATCCAAAGGGGCAGGAAGTAGCATTAAAACACTATTGCAAAAAAATTAGGAATTATAAACCACTAAGCTGGTCATGTTTTTTGTTCAACTTTAAAACATCTTTTCTAAATAGTTATTTATACTCAATTCAGAATCTACACGTTAGAGTGGATAATCAAACACAGACTGACACATATTTCATTGATAATATCCTGGGGAATGTCTGCTGTGTTGAGAGACTAGGAATCATACTAGGAAAGAATAAAAAAGCCTGAGAAGGCCAAGGGCAGTAAGTCTGTGTACAGATGCCACTGTAACCATAGAGCACATCACTGATGGACATGATGTTTTTGTAGAGGAAAAGACAACTCTTAACACACAGTCTGCATACTTCTGTTTTAACAAGAAACACATCTACAGCTAAACAAGTTATACACAAAAATACAACAAAACCCTGTCAGTCCTGCAGAACCTGTGATGCACTGACATAAATACCCACTTTTCCAGGAAATGATCTCATTATCCAGATATTTACACTGGATCAGGTACTGTATAAAATAAACAGGGTTCTGCTGTACATAGGATCATCTCAAAGACAATGTACAAATGACAAATATTCAACTATGCAAATAGTGGACATTGTATTCTATAGGTGATATGTAATGGTCAAGTAACAGCTGGACTTCACCATACCACGAAGTAGTCAGTTCCTGAAAACACAATGGAATCTATGGCACTTAATTTGACCTGCAAATCAAGGATGAGAAGAGTCAAACTGAATAATGACTTGAAACTCCACTATATCACATTTTGTTTTTTAATTTTCTAGCATAACTAAGTACTGCTATAAAAGTGATGGCAAGGTAGGATTTGTAATATACTCTTGGTACATAATTTATGTATAAGTAAAACATTCCTGCCTAATAGCATTTTATTCATAATGCTCACAAGAAAAAAATTAAAAGATTCTTTTTCATAAAAGCTGGAATATCTTTCTAAATTTACATGAAACTGTAAATCACAGTCTAAGTAAACTTATCCTCAGTACTTTTCGTTACACTCCACCACTGAGTCTAACAAGACCTTATGGGAGGTCACATCAGGTAACCTTTGAGACTGACCAATCAGAACACACCTTACCAAATCCCAAAAATGGACATTCGCACATACCTTTTGAACTTTTTATATTGAAAAGGTTCGTACCCAGGGCATACATACAGCCATGACAACGGTGAGTAAACAGTCGCTGAAACTAGTTTTTTTTGGCAATATTCAAGGATGTCATCTTGCAGAAATGTTAGCTAATGGTAACCATTTCAACAGAAACCCCAAAGCGTATATACTGCAGATCAAATATCTGTGTCACATGTGGCTTTTCGTATGAGGAGAGATCAGTGTCTGTGACCTGAATATTTTGAAAGTCCCTCTGATCCCTAAATAGTTGCTGTTGTCTGATTGGTTAAATGTATTTAACCGTCTCACGTTTGATTGGACGGTCATTGGTCACCCAAAGGTTACCTGACGTGAACTTCTACTAGGTTTTGTTAGACTCAGTGGTGGAGTGTAATGAAATACACAGAGACTAAGTTTACTTAGACTGCTGTAATCACAAACATTTCCTGAAGTCAGCGTGAGAGAAGGGTTTTATGTGAGAAACCAGTGTCCCTATCCACAAGATGTTTGTAGCCCTACAACATTCATAAGCCTACAATAAACTACAGAATTATGACAGGTTGTAATGTTACATGTTCTGTGGATCTAGACCTAGAGTCACAAGAAGGAAACCTAACCATGAGACAGGCCACAGACACTTGCTGGTGAATGTTTCAGGACAGCTACTTTACTGAAGGACCATGGATCATCACCAGATCAAATCTCAGATCTCATGACTAGGTGATCACAACCAGGTGATAGTAAGGGATCCAGATTTCAGTTTCAGATCGTGGAGCTGATCATAGTTCCAGTATCAGATGTAAACCAATACAATTCTCTGTCTGGCTACAGCCGTAGACTGAATTGTTCTGGGACTTGAAGGAGTTGAGTTAAGTTGAGTGAAACATGACACTGTGGATCTACATTACACTGTATCTTACCTGAAGCTAATGTTGACTAAGCACTATAAATGCTGAATCTAATGCCCATGCAACTTAATCGCCCTAATATGAATTGAAGGAAGTAGGACAAATACACGTTAATAAAATGAGTGTGTAAGAAACAACAGGTAGCAAGCACCTGCCCTTAACTAAATTCAACATAAAACATATATAGTTTGTAACCTACAAGAATACTGTGCTGGTCAGCAAGACAGGTAGGGTACTGGCAGTTCAAAGGACATTTTTCACTGAACTATTGTAACAAAACAACACATGGTTTCAAATAAAAACTGATTACTTGTCTAGCCATTACTTGTTTGGGTCGTGTCTTAACATTTTAACTGAACAATGATTTGAAAACATATTCTGTAACACAAGTCATGTGATGTTCATTACCTGAATATGCCAAGTAGACAAAAGAATGGTATTAATATACACAGTTCTGGCACCAAATATACTCTACCAACATGTCAGGGATTTATCTAGGCCTGAGAGATCACGGTCAGGTCAGCCAGGGTCATTAACTCATGGAACCACAGTCTTTATTAATATCCGACTTCGCTGAGGTGCCATCTCTTCCAGTATCAAGGCTTTGTGCTTAGTTTTGCATCATCCTTTTCATGGAATTTGAAAGCATGATGTTAAAAGACCTCATAAGTAAAGAAATAACAACTTTCGTTGTTTGTGTCTGAACTGACAAACAATTTAGAATCCTACATAAATCCCCACTTGGTTTACGACCTTGCCAAACTACCTCTGCCAGAACAGACTGGTCTACAAATCACCAGTTGAAAGATTGTCATTAACCATATGCATAGTAAACCACCAATAGTGGACCAGGTTGAATGTCATCCCTTCCGTCCCTTCCTGTCCTCTCTGACAGTATCACCTACTACCCTACCTCGTGTCCCTGCACAACCTAACATTCAAAGCTATTGGGGCCATCTAGTTCACATGCTTTTATACAAATGATTGGAGATTTATGTCAAGGAACGTAACAGTGGATCAAGGTGCACAGTGATGACATGCTGTAAATAACACACATTTGGATTTCAATGAGAGTTCTCAATATGAGAAGACAGTAAACCATAGCTCATTTTGCTACATATATCTATAGAAATAAAACCTCAAAGCATGTGAAGACAAAAACATTTGTCAAAGTGTAAAAGACAAGTGATTCTTCAGTCCAATACTAGTGGGAATTCTTGGCCTAAATCTCCATGGCATATTTGCTGTATGAAGAGCCCAGCTTCAACAAAAATTTGCGTGCCCACCTGTTCAACCAGTCAGTCATCTGCATCAGCACATCCTTAGCAGATGGCACACGTACATACAGATGGCACACATACATGACGGCCCAGCTATACATCATACAGGCAACTACATCACAGAAGGAACTTTAAATATAAAAGCTTTTCAGGCATCAACATTTGTTCATGTGATCTTGTCTCTGATAAAATTCTAAGTCATAATACAGTGTGATCGTTAAGACAATCACTTAAGGCCAATTCACAGACAGCTAAGACATACCAAATGGTGATCACTGAACATGTACACTTATGAATAAAAACTGCTATTTCCAGACCAATTTCTTTTCTTGTTTCACAGATCCACCGGTCATATTTTTTTAAGAATAAGAAAAGAAAAAAGAATTAATTTCCCCCCTAAAAAAAGAAAGGTTCTAATGTTTTTATTTTCCAGGATATGTAAACTTACATGAAACTTTAAGATTGTTTTTTTCCCCATGTACACTTCATAAAAAGTCAAAAGTAAAATGCTTTTACAACTTGAAAGAAATAATTCTTTTGACTGGTGATTCTTCTTATTTTTGTATTCCATCATGTCTTGAGGTTTTCTGAGAACAAAAATCTGTAAAACAAGAAATAGAATTGATCTGGCCTAAGAACTTATCAAGTTCAGGTTAACCAAATATGAGCATTTATGATTTTCTTTAACCTATTGTTACATGTAAACTTTACTGTATGTTTATGTCCAGAAGCCTGTGTGTTAGGCCTGTTAATGTATGCACAGTTTATATAACAGGAAGGTCAGGTATTATGTCACAGACTGACATCCAGACTGAATGCGAACAGTAAAACATTGCACGTGATACCCTTACTCTAGTCATTCTCATTGGACTTGCTGTCATTAACCAACAGAACACATTCCTGATCGTTACTTCTCTAATCACACCCTGTGCAATATCTCTAGTACCTAGATGGTTAACAGGTTCTAGTGTAATACTAATACACTGTCAAACTAAAATCGGCTGCAAATGAAAAACTTCAATGATCAATCACTCACAGCATATATATTTCAAAAGATTATCTTACAAAGATATACTAATCAAAGTAAGTATAGGAACAATATAGAAACAATGAATGCAAATGTTAACAGATGTGTTCAGTGAAAATATTTCTGGGATGGTCACATCGCTGTGGGTTGTCTTATCATCTATAGATGGCACCTAAACATAAGTAAGGATATACATGCCAGTTCATTATGTTATCCATAACTGTATCTCCATGAGTTGTAGTATATACTCAAAACAAAACTTTCAAAATAAGGATTATTACAGAAGTATTAAAGGACAAGAACTGGTGCTTGCTGTTACATGAGACAACAGATGTTTGCTGCTACATGTCACAACAGGTGCATGCTGTTACATGTGACAACAGATGTTTGCTGCTACATGTCACAACAGGTGCTTGCTGTTACATGAGTTTGCAGATACATGTGACAGCAGGTGCTCGCTTCTACATGTGACAACAGGTGTGTACATCTATATGGGTAGTGCCTACTGAACCAGTGTACACAATGTCAGTGTGAGGATGCAGACATAAGAACATACCACAGTATAACACACAGCTTCAGCCCAAACCAGCATCAGGATGAAATCTAGGATTATGCATGCATATCGAAACTATAACAAAGCTAAAGGAGCACTTCAGGTACATAACTCAACACCAATTGCATAACGTTTGGTCCTTAAAGGTTCCTCAGAGACACCTGCAGAGGGGGCAATCTCAGAAGGATGGAAGAAGCTTAACTAACAAGAAGTTGACTCTATGTATCCTTCCTAGTACTGAATGTGCATCATCTCATTAACCTTATTAAGGATTATCCTCTGTTCAATCTATTTACCATTATAAGGTGAAGAGCTGAGAGACGATGTACACCCCCCCGTTATTCAGACACCTTATGTGTCTGATCCCCTATCAGGTGTTTATGATATGACACACACAGGATGCACATCCCTCGTGGGTCTGACAGTCTAGTTACAAGCCACATACACGTAGCTAAACATCTTGAGCTGAAACTCAACTTCAAAACAACACATGTATACAACCTAAACCATTAATCATTCAGTATATCATATTTCCCTTCCATGTTGGTACCCGGTCCCACCATGATCACTGTTACCTTAGTGTCTTATAGCTCTATTTATGAAAGCATTGGAATCAAATTATGAACATGAGCAGGTAGTATTGTGGGCCAAGTTGGATGTAAGAGAGACTGGAAGGAAAAAGTAAAGAAGTCTTCGGGAGATATTAGAAAAAAGATATATCCTTAAAAAAACAAAAAACATAACACTTCTTCAAAATACACTGATCATACTGGTACTGTGACTCTATTATTTGATGTGTGACAGTTCCACCTGTTAGTCAGGGAACACAAGTTGAAAAGGAATTCAGTACAATACATTCATCTAATGATTGCAAGAAGAATGTTTCTAGACAACTACAGGCATGTACCATTTCAAGAATGATTATCTCTAGACAAGAAGATGGAACAGATAGACTGAAAGACTATTCCATTTTGAAAACTGTATGAAACCTAAGAATGATCAAGAGATGACTGAATACATATTATGTATTAAGAGACTGTTGATCTATGGACAAACTTGAACACACTGAAGACAGTAAAGCTGCATGGCTGTCATACATCATGAAGGTGTCATTGCAGGCCATATATATATATGGACTAATTCTAACATTACAAAGTACATATGACTATCACTCTGCTTCTCTGCATCAATGTGATGTCTCCTTACGCTAGGATATCCAATGTGACTGTTGCTTGTGTTACTGCTGAGGTCATTACATTCCTACTTGCTGGACACTGAAATACATGTAGTTATCTAATAAACCTGTTTTCATTAATGGTGAAACAATAGTCATAAAATTCTGCCAATGTTACAAATGCAGGTGAGTACAAAGACGTCATGAAAAACAGTGGAACACTCAGCCTGACATGTCAATTTCTGCGTGACATGGTTTACTGATTCAGCAAAAATTCCCACTATGACCTAAGACATGTCTATCCAGCTTGTGTGATGCTAACTTACAGGACCTACTATGAAGCCCAGACACTAAGTGTGTTTCTATACTGGTGAATAATCTTGACATCAAACTCCTTTCACATGCAGTCTTGTGTGTGTTCAGCTTCTATGGTCATGTAGCGAGTAGCATGTTTGCGGCATGTACCCTACAGCTAGTAGCAGCATGTATCCTACAGCCTGTAGTAGCATGTATCGTACAGCCAGTAGTAGCACATATCCTACATCCTGTGGTACAGTGTCACAGTGTCTCCTGCAGTCGCACACAGAAATTTCATGCTGTGAGTCCAAGCTCATACCGTTTTCTCTGCGGAACTACAGCATCTCTAGCCAACAATGATTGACTCACAAAACTCATTCTAAAACATCAATAAGAATACGCACAATATAACACAAATATATTAAATTTCTTCATATTAACACAAGTTTTTCCTTTGGTTTGGTACTCATCTCCTCCTGGAGACCCTGCATATATCTGAAAAAAATGCAAATGAATATTAAATTGAATAAACAGTGGAAAAGGTACATTTAGTTTAAAATCATTTTCATGCATTTTGAAGGGTTTAATGATTTTACGACTCTTCAACAGCTTACAAATCTATGAATGATCCATTTAAGTTGAGCTGGGTTACCTCCCTTTGACCAGGCACATTTCTTTCCACAACCCATCCCTGCTGTATCAATGGCCATCTGACTTGAATAGTGCTTCAAAATATTACTGTGGCATTGTTTCATACGTTTATTATTGTCTGACCTGTATTAACTTAAATAATTTCTAAACCAATTCTTGTGACATGTCTAATAACAACATGAAAATGAGTCACCATTTGTATTTATTAGTTACAGATTTGACTCCAAATATACCAAGAATAAAAAGTTAAGCGCCAACCTATTCAAAACTACAACATGAAGCTGTGGAAATGTTAGGCTGAACTAATTGGGAAGTCCAATCAATATTTAGAGAAGGTTCATCTGGTAACTGTTTTAGGGATGCCATGATCACTTGTATTTACAATTAAAGGAAATATGGTTACATATCTGATATGATCACAATGCTTTTTCAATCAAAATAACTATTCCTCTTGTGCTTGTGTAAAAGTATTACGAGTGTGTATTTTCTGTATATTTTGTTATTAATTCAGTAATAATTATTATTGGGTTACAATGTTTAGTGTTTTGAATATTAAATATGATGAGTCACATTTTGTTTAATAGATTTTCAGCACTTTTAGGATTCTGGTTTTTCGGAAATTATCTGCTCTTAGTTTTCTGTGTTTACTTCCGGGAGACTTATTTGAGGGCTTTCTACAGTGTTGGCGATGGTCGTAAGTGCCCGAAATTTTCGGGAAATGACTGAGTATATATATAAAAAGGCTGGTTGCCGTTTTGAGGGTGACACACATTCACATAACTGAAGGATATACATCACTGCCAACACTTGATCATCAAAATCTGTCAACGCCTGAATCTACATTATCTGCTGTCAGACCGATCACTGTTTAAATTCTGTATAGTTCATTCTCTCTTGCACTAAGACTTTGGTGAGTTCACTATATTATATTTTGTGACCCATTGCCTTAGATTTTGCCTCACTTGTATTGAATTTGAAATCGATATTGTGACTATTGAATTGTGACTTTGTATACCTTGCTCTCATTGCATAATAATACAGAATTTGAACGTTTATGACTTGTCTTTGTTCTGTTTTGCTGGTTCTCAAGGGATTTCTTACATTGTTTGTCACAGTAAATTCTTAACCCTAACAAAAGACTATTAAAATTTAGGTTTCACTTGTTAAAAGTGACAATCATATGACCACATACGTATGCATCCTGTTGAAAGTGAAAGATGATTTCCATTACAGCCTTGTTTTTTAGACTAAAATTACAAAACCAAATTATGATAGTTTGTTATTTCTGAAAAATTTCCTATGTGCCAATCTATATTTTTGCAAAATATTCTGGGTGGCGCTTAACTTTTTATTCATGGTATAGATTAAAAACAACAAAATCGTTTGGACAGGCATTTCTTATTCCATCTGAGTCGCCATAATATATATGATAATTTTATGTCTCAGTGATAGGCCCACATCATGGCTTGTAACCTATGTGGTATAAAAGGCCAATGTTAACTGTACATGAAATTCCCCTGAAGAGGTAACACATTGTGCTACACAGCAATAAGAAGGTGCCATCCATATTCTTGTCCTATATAATGTTACTGTGTATATATCTTTTCTTCTGTTTTGAACAACATATTTTATATTATGTAAAACCAAGCAACACAAACTGAAACATCTGATTGCCCGCACTGGAAAAAGTGACCTACCTATTTGTATCTATACTTCTTAACACAGTCATTGCCCAAATCAGCGACAATGACATGGAAGTCGGGAAGTGTTGCCAGCCCACTTGGCCGCTTCAACTTGTCCTCAATGCTGTCGATACAGAACTGCAGCTTGCCACTGGAATTCAACACATGGACGAGACTCTTCCCCTTCTCTGTCTTGGTGGCAAGGATGTAGCCACCTGCGTCCACTGTTATGCCTCCGTACTGACCCTTTCCAGAGTCAGACAATCGGCGGGAAAATTTACCGTCTTTAGTGAAGATTTGGATTCTGTGATCAGTGACTAGAATTTCATCACACTTGCCAACTGCTACTGATGATATCAGCTTGAATTGTCCATCCCGGTCACCACGACTACCAAAGGTGGTCAGAAGGATGCCGGATGGATCAAAGATAAACACCTTTCCAGCACCACTGTCTGCCACGATGATGTTACCCTTACTGTTGACGGCAATGTCAATTGGTTCCACAAACTCCTGTGCTGTGAACTTCTTAATTAGTTCACCTTCATTGCCAAGGATGGACACACATTTTGTTCTCCAGTTGATGACGGCAAGGTTAGAGTCTGGCATTAGACAAAGACCTGTGGCACTCTGGTTCTCCAGACCTGCTGGTCCAATGTGTCGCAGGAACTCACCTTCAGCATTGAGAACAGTAACCCGACTGTTACCCGTGTCAAGAGCATATATTGTTCCTGTCTGATCTGCTGAGATTCTCACAGGCTGAACAAGATTTGTGTTCCCTGTGCCACGAGATCCGAATTTCCACAATGGATTTATATGATCACTGACATCAATAGAAAATGGACTATCTTTGATTGGCCGATTAAATATGCTGACACAGAGCTTCAGTTTACCAGATTTTGGTGGTATAAACTGAATACCATATGTGCCATCCTCATTGTCCGTCACCTTGGTGTCGACAAGATCACCTTTGTCTGTGCGCATTTCTGCTATCACAGGATCGCTACCACCTGTTCGGGGGTTGCCATGGTAATCCACTGTTATGATCTTGACCCCTGAGCGAAGATGTGTCGTAGCTTCTTTGAACTTCGCTGACGACAGTGCTGGGAAGGTGGTGCTGACTTTAATCCTGCCAAAGGTGGCAACAGCTTTGGAAATTTCCTTGAGTGCGTCATTATGCTTGTGCTCATATTTCAGAAAGGAGTTTTCACGAGGTTCAGCCAGAGTACTTGTCGTATCCAGTTTCTCGTTAAGGTCTCCAATCTTCTTGGTAATGTTGCGTACTTCCACCTGGTACTGCAGACCATCACACTCCAACTGCACCTTCTCCTTCTCCTGCTGAATGAGTTCCAACTGTTCATTCAAGATCTTTTTCTTCTCCTCACGGATTTTGCGGACCCACTGCAGGCACTCATGTCGACGCTTATCAACAACGGCCATCACATCCTGGAATGACCTATTGATCTGGTCAAGGGTCTTGTCAACTGACAACTCCAGTCTCCGCAGTTCCTGGGACACATTCTCATATGCATTGTTCAGGTTCTTGATGCACAGGTGTGCCTTGTATAAAAGTATCTCCGACATTCTCTTTATAGCAATAGCAAATGGAATTACAGTATGTTCACTTGCACCACGTCCGTTATGGTTTCCTTCCGTACAGCGCACACAGAAAACAATATCACACGTTTCACAGAATAGTAACTCCTGGTTGGAATGGACTGAACATTTTGGTATGACATCGCGTCTCTGGCTTGCCATAAGATCAAGCAACTGGTTGACCAAGAAGCTGGCTGGAAATGCCCCCACACCACCCTGGGGCAGGGTGATGGTCTCTCGACATATTGGACATCTGAAGGACCCTGTGTCCAGGGTCTGCGCAGCTATAATACGTTCTAGGCAGCCTTTACATACAGTGTGAGAACAGGGCAGGAGCTTAGGGTTGTGTTCAACAGAGTCATACATGCACAGGCACGTGCCACAGGTGAGGAAACTGTCATTGAAGTCTTCATAGTTGATAGAAACTGTCTCCACCAGGGTAGAAGACATCATACCTAAGGGAGAAAACAGACATTTCAGACAAGGTACTGGCTTTTATTTAATGTTATTTAATGACTCACTAAATGCTTTCCATCTGTTTGACAACTCTCTGTAAATAACAGAATCTGTCATAGACAAAGCAGAAAACTGATATTACTGTGTTGATAAACTACCATCGGAATCTGATGACCAGAACTGGCAGCTTGGTGCCAGGAATTAACCCCTAAAGAGCCAAAGTAATGGTAAGCACAATAAGTAATCAATGGTTTGTCTGGTCCAAATCTCTTTACACAAATCTCTCTGTCATAGTTCTGACAAATACACAGATAAACCACCTTTCTCTTACCAGTCAGCTATCATGACGAGTTCTTCTATTCGTTGCTCAACACTAAAATCAGCAAATCTTCCATATATATGACATGTGAGTCTTTAAATAATTGTCTCGACCACACCAACCTGTACTAACTTGATACATTTCTGAGTCTTCTGACTCTAGGATAAGGAATCAGTAAGAGACAGTAATCACAAGTGGTAATAATCACTAAGTCTGGAGAAAACAAAACCAGTACTTCAATGATACAGCTCTGACATGATATACAGCTCTGACACCAGGAAATGTGATCACTCAGACAGAAATCATAATCAGTCATAATCACAAAGTCTGGACCAGACAAACCAGTCCTGACACGATATACAGCTCTGACACCAGGAAATGTGATCAGTCAAACAGTAGTCATGATCAGTCTGTGACTGAAACCATGCAGTTTAGATGAAATGCAACCAAAACAGTCCCTGTCCCGACTGTCACTCAGGTCACTTCTTACAGCATTTGTTGCTGGGACATCTACACATTTGTGGCACAGGTCAGCAGAGTACAGGTTTATGTGACATGCAAATGTGGGTCCAGTACGCACAAATATACAGAAGGGATGCAGGAAAAAAATTCAATGCTTCCTGAGGGGCACACATTATTCACTGTACCCACAAGGTATCTATGACTTAGGTAAGTTTTGGGTTTCCTTCAGAGCAGTTACCTGCATCATTTCATCCTTCAGTCAACATAATCAATGGTTTATTCCAAGGTCTGGAGAAATTAACAAAAGGTACAATGTACCACACTGTTACTTCATAGGACCCTCATACAGTCATCTAGGACCCTGACAACTAAAACTGAGGAACTCCCATTTTTGTGAGACAAGCAAATACCCTGCAGAGTTTGTGAATACCTGTCTGTA
Organism: Haliotis asinina; assembly: GCF_037392515.1. Lineage (NCBI taxonomy): Eukaryota > Metazoa > Mollusca > Gastropoda > Lepetellida > Haliotidae > Haliotis > Haliotis asinina. The sequence continues at coordinate 38,563,684 of NC_090295.1, forward strand.
ACAGGTAGTCACAACATCTGACTGTTAACAGCCAGAAATGTGAGTGCCCATATTCTCACACATTCAGGTGGGTCAGTTATATCTATTTCCAGCAAAAATTGTCCGTTAACAACCAAAATGTGATCATTCAAATTGCTCATGACGTCCAGTTGATCAATTATATTAACTCCTAGCAAAAAGGGCAAACTAAAAACTTGAAGGACATTGCTTTTTTGATCCAGAGAAATATCTCTCTTGTGGGAGCAATTATTCGCTTTTACAATGAAACTGAACAGCATTGACTCAGGGTTTCAATAGCTGTTCCCATGAATACCCCTACAACAAATATGTTTATGTTCTCCTTGCGAATTCAATTTCACCAGTGATTATTTACTTATAGAATTAGAATGGCCAACATTGCTTTAGGATATCAACAGCTTTCCCATTAACACTGATACACTTGAGTAACACTAATCTGAGGACACATGGTCATACACTTGACCAGAGCCCTTATCTTGGTTTCCTTGTAACTCAGTCTGCAAATATGATCCACTGGCTATTGTGTGGTCATTGCTGACACGCTGTAATTACAACTCACACTGTTCATTGTGCAGGTCACAGCTGTGGTATGCATCATGAACACTCATGTTTCACCTCATTTTGTAAAAAGCAAGGAGTACTGAGGTCAAATTGTGTGTGCATTATTATATACCAAAACTACTCCAGAATAGCATCAGAAATGTACTCAACTGAAACAGTCATAAAACCAGTGTGTATGCTGTAAGGATCCTATATTTGGGATCCTTAATTGGAAATATATTTTAATATTTCAAGGTAAAGAATTTCAGTATTCTGGTTTCAGTTGATATGTCAATCAAAACTCATGCAGAACCAGTCAATTAATTTACTTATTAAAAAAATCAATGATGTGTTAAACCTACCCTGTGTAAAGAGTGCAGGTGTTGTCAGTTACAGACCGTGAACATTATTTATGCCAATTTATGTTCAAACTAAGTAATTATTCGAAGGTATTTCACCAAAATGAAAAATTCCAAATGTACATTACTGACATCATGTATTGCCATGACAACAAAATACAATATAATATTTCTGCTTTAAACCCAAATTCCATCGGGCCCTATCCTACATCATATGTGTGACACTGTCATGCAATAGCTGAAACTGTGTGTCATTGGAAAGTAAATGTATTTCACCAAACAACAGCTAGACAGAGGTTGTTTCCCTTGAGAAATTGATTTCTTTTGTAACTTGATACATTTCCACCTTGCAAACATGTTCCACTACACTAGCAACAGCCGAGCACATCAGCTGCCCATTAACTGCTGTTAAAGTATACTCAAATATGCTGGTGCGATATTATGCATTACGACCACAATATATTGTAAAGGGTAGCCCTCCAACAGGTCTATATCAATAGGAATTTTGAAATGCCAATAGCAATATCAATAGTATCAACGACATTAACATTATTGCAGTTGCAATTAGTGAGAAATAAAACATTATCAGGTGAATTTTAAACTGCCTGTGTGTTGGATCAGCAAGGAAACAATTCAGGTTAGAGTTACTTCCCCTTGGTTTGAAGAGCCACTGTGTGGATAAAAATTACAAAAAATTACATTGCTGGCAATAATTTATTCATTTCTGTTACATTTATCTATACGATAATGAAGCCTTAAAGTTGGTTTGATCCCATTGCAGCTACGATAGTTGTATAAATAACTCTAGAAATACATGTATGCTCATTATTAATGAGGCCGTGAGAAAGCCTAGTGGTTAAGGAGGTTGCTTTTCACACCTAAGATCCTGGTTGACTAGCAGAGGTCTCAAGACCTGGATCCTCAATCTAATCTTACTTGCAAACACACAAAGCATGGAGGGTAGACCAAATAACTGTGGTATATTAAGACCTTCTATTTCAACATATGAACTTGGTAACTTGTAGTTTTTCTGATAGTTTTTCATCTTACTGATCCTATATAAATAACCGACAAGTAAACCAACATTTAAATTATATTTCATTTTTGCAATTAATGGAAAACAGCAAAATACCCATTTGAGTTTGAGTGAGCTGAGTACAGTTTATTTGATAACTCAAAGGAAAATTAGAATACCCACTGGAGATGAACACAAAGAAATAAGTAACTCTATTACCCAAAAATTTATCTGTGGCTCTGACTCAATCAGATGAAGTGCTGTATTTAGCCATTTCTGCTTAAAGTTATGTCACAGCTTCAACACGAGTTAACATATTTGTTTGAAATTCAGACATCTTGAGTATTTTGACTGACAAGTGCTATTAATGATGTATACACCACAGTATCCCCAATACTGTGGTCTTAATAATAATATCAAACAATCACATACACAAAATTTCTGAAATTCAAACTTTAACCAAGATAACTGACACAATCCATGATGGGGTCTAATGATGGGACCAGCAATCAACGTCACAGAGCCAGACCACCCCATCCATCTGATTACCAGTAAACAACAACTATAGCCTATCATGAGGTTGCAGGTGACTAGTATTCTCACCTGGACTCCCCACTGAGGATTAACTCATAACTGGTCCACTATCATCAGGAACAACAGTGGTGTCCATGAATACCACAATCATGTCAGTCATTATGTATTAACAGAACCACACCCTACAGCACTTCAAATGTGACATTCCAAAGATGCCACATGAAGGAGAGTTCAAGCACTGTTTCACATTTATCAAAATTCTAAAGATATACTTGCGGCTGTTTCTAAATCTCTTCACTCATTTCAATTCATTATGTGTACATTAAGAAAGGGAGTGTGCAAATAAAAATATATTATGAATCGATAACGATTTTATGCAATTTACGTTAACCAGCCATACATTGTTCATTGGATAATCTGTACTGAAACATGCATATATTAATCATGTACCAGTAGTAGTATTAGTACTGTTTTCCTATTGCAAATACTTAATGCATTGACTGACACCAAGCATATACTTGTAGTATCAATGTCTGCTCTAAATTTCCTACTATGAGTTATCTCGTAGCTACATCAGTGGTACTTTGAAGTAATCGTCTCCTGGCAGTAACAAAGAATGCCAGGAGACTTTGTTTCTTGTGCCCATTTTGCAAGCATGTGAAACTTATTTTAAAATACCACTGATGCTGCTAAGAGATAACTCGTCATGGTAAATTTGACTAAAATTGATGCTACAAGTATACTTGCGAGAGGCAGTTAATGAGTTAAATACATAATGACTATCAACAACTCTTGCTCATGACTGGTGATTACTATGTGCTGTCAAGAGTGAAAGAAACACGGATAGCCTACATTCAACCTCAACATTGTAACAGCTTGAAGAATCAAGAATAAAACACACTACCAAAACATGACACATCATTGGAATAATGACAAATACTGCTGTCAGCCTGACCACAAATGCGACACTGTAACTCACCATGTCCATAACAGCAAATACTGCCGTCAACCTGACCACAAATACGACACTGTAACTCACCATGTCCATAGCACCCCTGCTACCACTGTCAACGATGACCTCACCCAATATAAGAGTACACATGTTCTGCATGACAGTACACACATCCAGTACAAGAAAACATATGTCCAGGATAGTACACAGGTCCAGTGAAGAGTACACTCAGATCATGTCCGATTCATCACCCATCACTGCTCACACACCAGTGTCATGTATACAATGTTGATACAAGTCTTCCTGTGAATCAGCTAATTCCACAATGTCCACAACATGCTAGCAGCACCAGATCTGAGAGCCTTCTTCACAGAATCAAGACCACATACACCTACTGATAAAATACCTGAATTCTCATGGCGACTGATAACTCTCTAGCAATCAGCTCAAGCAAACGCCATACATAATGCCTGTTGCCTGCTTAGTTTTCCCTTTCCTGAAAGCAGCATACCTACTGAAGAACCACATCCGGATGCCTGAGTACCTAATCAATTACACTAAAGACAGTCAGTCTCCCTGAGCTGGTTGAGGTGTAGGGTTATTGATCTGTTTGAACACCTACTCTCACAGAGCTGCGTGTATGTCTGTGATAACTAAAGGCATTGTGCAGTCATCACATGGCTAATATTCTACATCTCTGCTTTTTAATGCAGCATTAAATCATCTATGTGTAATTTACACTGAGTTTACAAATATACCTCATCGACCAGGGTGTTATGGTGGGTAGAATCAGAGGCCTGAATCGATTTGGTATGAGCTATATTATTGATGGTCCAAGGTTATATCTTGGCAATATTGTGTTTCAATATTTGGTGTAAACAACCCATCTATCTTGTCCTGGCTAGGAAATTACATACTCCTCCAACACAGCCAGTCCCTGTGCAGCTTGAAACAGACAAATGCTATGAAAATATTTCATCAGAGAATTTTAATATGATGGTGGTCATACAAAAATGGGCTGGGTTGCATAAACCAGTGATTAATATGATGTACAATGACAGGCAATCAGCAGAGCCAGTGAGCCTAACCAATGGATCCAATAAGTCGCCTTTTACAACCAGTCTGGGATGTATAGTATCCCTGATTACCCAGGGGAAGCTGAAGGTCACAGCAGATGTCAGTGTATCCTCCTCCACTTCCACAAAATGGATGGCTGTCAGGATCCAGGTTAGAAATGGTCTTCATTCCCCTGCTAGTCAATAGAGAAAGGTAACTTAATCAGGTGGACAGGCTTGGTCAGACTTCACTGATGGCTAATGATGTCCATCAGTGGATTGTTCGGTCCAGACTCATTTACATACAGATATCTGTCATACTGCAGACAAACAAGCAAAACACAAAATAGACATCACATAACACTAATGTTGAGTCAGAGACAGGTTGTTCAACACAGCAGTGAGCAATATTCCAGCCATATCATGTTGCCCTGTAAATTTTAAAACACGCACCAGTGGAAGCATCTAAGCATGAACACATCAACCATTAGTCATGTTACACAACCTGTCCAGTCAACCTGTCTTAGTACACTATAACAAGTTATCAAGCTGGTACAGAACACGCAGTACACTAGAAGTGAATGAATTCATCACCCAATAACCAACAGAGCTAGATCACTCAGTTATTATCAGCCAGTGTTTAGGAATGATACCAGCACATAGGATATGTGATCCATTTGAAAATGATATATCCCCAACAGCAGAAGTATTTTTCTACACTACTCATGTTCCTTGGAAACAGAGTTTGTTTTCTGAGGGATCCATAACTAGTGTCCCTAACTATCAATAACGAGCACCTAGCGCAGTTCTGATCTTGGTTCTTAAACACATACGTGGTGAATGGCAGAGTATTACTTGTTCAGTTTGAGTCCAGTAATATTTGTGGAGTCCGGGACCACCATGAGGGGAATCCAAGGTCTTGAATGGGAAGACTGACACTGCTTAAACAGCTTCCCCACCATCTCAACAGAAGTACATGATATCAGAGACTACTTAGATGACTGCCAATAACTCAGTCCATAGGTGCAATTACAAAGGACACGTTTCATTTAGTAAAATGGGTAAAAAGACTACATACTATTAAATAAAGTTTGAATGAATATTTGGGTGGTGCTTTTTGGTACAATGAACACTCAATTTTATCAAAATATTCAGAAAAAATATTGATGGCCTCTAACTTGTTCAATTCTAATAAGTGACTAATTACTGTAAACTGCTGTATCAGCATGTCTGCAGTTGTAACATGGAACTGTTTCATGTCAGCATATCCAAAAGTCTTCCTGTTGTTTTAGGTCAAGACTACAAAATCAGTCTTTAATGAGCTCTTGTCATGGGGATAATGGAATAAAGCTGCTTATCATGGCATTCAGTGCTAGGTATCCAAGATTCATATCACTACCATATTTAGACATATCATATAGCAACAAAAGTATACTGTTACTGCTCTCATAACGGATTATGGATCCTTGGGCCCTATATTACTGACACCAGCCAAGGACAGCCCTACCACCGTTATAGCCCACGAGTATTTATAATGTATGTACGCCAATCTAAAGCCCTGGAACAAACAAACTGTCCAATACCAATTAACACTACAGTGAAAATGTACACTTGTTTCACTATGTCAATAAGCATGGCAATCACACTTAGTCTAGTTTTCTGTATATGTAAAACCATATTGTAAACCAATGCCATTTACACTTACACTGAGTCAGTAGTTTTATGTATACGTAAAACCCTGCTTCATCTCTCAGTTTGCATTTTCCTTGTCTATATAAATGGTTCCACTGTGTTAGCACATAATTCTGATCAGGTTAATATTTTGGGAGAGGGCTCTTACAGATGGGAAATCTCAACCAAATCTTTGTCCTTTTCAATGAAAAGTGTTGAGCTGATAACCATGTTTTAGTGCCCAATGAAAGGTGGCTTTATTCAACCCTAAACAATATTCCAGTCATATAGCACCAGGGAAAGTATAACATGAAGAATGGGCTGTATACATCACAACCAGTCCGGAACCAAACCCAGGTCTTTAGTGTGACAAGCAAACACTTCAACCATTAGGCTAGTAACAACAGGAATGCAGGTGGTCTGGTAGGAACAAGTACAGTATGAACACAGACTGGAACCACAAGCTGTGGACAGAAACATTGAACTCTGAAATATCAATTCCAAAAGGTCATTGAGTGAGTTAGTTTTAGGCTCCACTCAGCAATATGCAAGCTACATGGTGTCAGTTTCTAAATAATCAAGCAGTGTTTATGATGGTTTTTCAAAGTAAGAGGACACTGGGTCCTGTAAGTTTCAGATGTCTGTCTGACCCCTCGAAAATTCACAGGACCCACAGAAATAAGTTAAACAAACATTTCAGATTTAACATTTCTTATAACTGGCATTGAAATTATTAACATTATATGATAACAAACATAACATTTATAAACAGCAAACAAGTGTCACATGCCACAAATAACAACTTCACACAAAGACATTGTAAATTATTGAGTCAGACTCTGGGGCTGGCGGGTTGGTGATTTCTACCTGACCACTGGCGAATCTGCCAGATTTGTCAGAGGGTCAGACGCTATTCGTGAACACTGATCAAGTCTGGAGCAAACAGGAGCAAGTCTGTCTGTGTCTACATCTATCTGTCTGTGAGTGGCTTTGAGAGTCCTATTGTGTGTATGAATTTGAGGCTTGCTTGCATTTTGAATAATGTCAGTGTAACTGTTATCCCACCAGATGTTAAAGTTTAACATGGATATCAAGACCCAGTCAGTAAAATACCTTCAAACAAAAAGTCGTTCTTTCAGGTCATATTCAGCACCAGGCTGGGCAACACGAAGTACCATCCTTTAACATTTTGAGGTGTGACTTGGATTGACTTGACCAGGGACCCAAAAACCAACATGTTCAAGCAAACAATCTCACTTCCCACAGATCATACTGGTCACCAGTCACTGTCCAAACATGCCACAAGCTGGCAGGGTTGACACAGTTAATATTCACAACAGAGCTGGTATCAATTTTGACAAACTAAACGCTTCATTTTCTTATTATATCAAACAGCCATCTGGTCCCACTGTCTTACATCTGCAAGTCAGATTGACAAGAAATCCATCAGACTTCCATCATATTATACACAGGTGAAAGACGGTTACTGAAGGAAAGAATTATTGATAGAGGCATCCATATCTGAGGATTGATGTGCTCTCTGTGTTGGAATCAAACATGGATTGAATACTGATTAATATATCAGCAGTTAATTGTACTTACATTCATGATCAGCACTAGACTAAGTGACCCACGTCACCTCGACTTGTAACATTCTGCTAAACAAGTTGCTACAGCAGACAGTATGGACTCCTGCGAGCCATTATCAACTTGCCAGCCAGCACCAGAATGATGGCCTGAGAGGCATACAAGAGCAGTTAGCCAAAATGTTGATAACAACTTATCCAAGAAGATGGTAAATGATATAAACATGGATATTTACACACAGATAGCCTAATTATGCCGCAAATGTTTACCAATATACCAAGCTATCAAAGTTCACATGTGGCAGATATAATATCACTTAGTGCCTGGTGTGAGATGATAATGTTCCTTGCATTCGGTCTGGTGTGAAATACACAACCATGTTGTAGCTCACCTTCACACTTACATACTTACTTAATTAGTGCTTATTATAGAAATGATGAAAGACAGGATCCTGATTCCTCATAAATCACAAACAAATTTCTTAATACTGGATCTTTCTCTGCCACCGGGATATACGTATGGGCAACATATGCTCTTGAATGTTTGTGTTTGAGTTTTAAGCCACCTTTCCAGAAATATGACTGTGGGGGACACCAGAAATCTGAGGGCTTCAATGTCCCAGTAATATGACTGCATGGAGATGCACTGTTGGCCCTCAGTGAGATACGCACTGGGCACTGGCCCTCAGTGAGATACGCACTGGGCACTTGCCCTCAGGGAGATATGCACTGGGTATTGGCCCTCAGGGAAATATGCACTGGGTACTGGCCCTCAGGGAGATATGCACTGGGCACTTGCCCGCCGTGAGATATGCACTGGGTACTTGACCTCAGGGAGATAGATATGCACTGGGTGTTAACCCACAATGAGATATGCACTGGATACTAGACCTCAGGGAGATACGGACTATGTACTAACCCACAAGGGCAATCACATGGGGTACTTCTTTATTAAATCCTTAAGTTCACATAGCTAGACACATTGACAGTTGCAAGTGACATTAACCACATGACTAGATCCATGCCAGCTGCTATACATTTCCCCATGAACACCAGTATGTAGAATGATTATGTCAGTGAAGCGTCAAGTTACAGAACTGGCAACATTTCGTGCATCATGAAACAATTGGGACAGTACCTTCACATGACCTTCAGACAGATCAGACATGAAGGACCATGAAAACAATTTGCATGTGTTTGCTGTTTAACGCAGCAATACTCCAGCACTATGGCTGTACTTAACATCATGAGCATCGATCTACATGACTGGGATATGATGACATGTGTCATCCAAGTCAGTGATAACACAGTCCTGTTAGTCGCCTCTTACAACAGGCATGGGCAGCTAAAGACAAATTCTAAACCTGGATCTTCACAAGCAGTGTTTATTTGTAGCTGCACAGATTGCACTTCTTAACAAAATACATCACACAGCCCCATAGTGTTATGAGTGGCATGGGTAGAGGCAAGTCCCCATCTTCAGCAGCTTGACTAACCTTCACAGGACTCAAACATGGACGGACGTTCACTGGACAATCATGGCAATCCACTTTCAGCATAAACCAAATCTGAGTTTCATTCCAGATCCAACTTTACTGTGTGCAACTTACTTTCATTTAAAATGAATGAAGATGCAATTTGGGCACATTCATAACACTAAGATTTATGGTATTGACAAACTGCTAAGATCCAGAATCCAACAACGAGGCGATGAGGTACTCACAAGCTGCTAAGATCCAGAATCTCTACTAGAAAACAAGTATGAGGTACTGTGAAAATGCTAAGATCCAGAATCCCTACTGAGAGACATGTATGTGTAACAGAGTATCTACTCTGCAAAGAATCTCTACAAGGAAGATCAGTTCAAAGCACTAGCTTTTCTAAAGGGAACAATCAGCTGCTAAATGCTAGCAGCTCTAAATCAGCTCTATTCACAAGGTCACGGCAAACTGAAAGACATCCCCACTGCACAACACATATCCTTCATTAACTACATCTCAGAGGTGAAGCTTATGAATATGTGTCTGTATGGACAACAAGTGTCTCTTATGGTGGGACCATGTTGACCTGAGGATAGAGTTCATTCAGCGAACATTCATTCAAAATATGAACTGAATCGGTCTAATGGTTTCCAATAGTCAACTGGGCATGATCTTTCAGGACACAGAATCCATGATGTGTTACTGAGACTGACACATAAGTATAGGACTTATCATACCTGACCACTAATCTCCCTGTGTGAGGACTCTGTTGCAGCCTAAACCTAGGGTTGTTATGAGCTGGTCCAATTCAGTGGGTAACTTCTGTTTCAGTAAAAATCTGGGATAGAATTGGTGTTCAGTAACCAACACTTGTCATAAGAGGCAACTAGCAGGAACAGGTGGTCAGACTCACTAACTTGGTTGACACATGTCAACATATCCCAAATGCATAGATTGATGTTCATGCTGTTGATCACTGGATTGTCTTGTCCAGACTTGATTATTTACAGAGCACCGCCATATAGCTAGAACATTGTTGAGAGTAGCATAAAACTAAATTCACTCACTCACTCATTCAATCAAGAACCAATCACATTTTCCACAATCAAATTTCCTATCATTTTTGTTTAATGTTAAAAACAATTGAGCGAGCATGGTTAGTTTAATGCAGTTTAATGTTAGTTTAAAGGTCACATGCAACGTAAAACACAACTTTGCACATTCTGGTGCCTTTCGGTATACACTTACCGAAACAAATCATAAAAAATGCCAATTCAACCTATAAAGTTGAAAAAAAACGCGATGAAAAAAAAGCCAGCGAAATCGGAGTTCAAACGTTTCACTAAATTCCCCCCAGCGCTGGTGGGAAAACTGGTTTCAACAGCTGTGCTGCGCTGCGTCCATAACACATGCATAGTGAATAGGTTCGCAGGGCTTGAAACAGTATGCATGCCCAGCGTCTGAGGTCGTGAGCAGTAGTCTAATCTTGGTTGTGTACACAAACAAGTAAATACGTAAAACAACTTGTAAAACAACTTGTTGATTGTTGTAAGCAGTCTCTGTCACAGAGAAAGCTCAGTGTCTGGTGTATTGACACCTATATGTCTGTCTGCCTGTCTGCTAAAGACAACATGCAATACACAGCTTCAATCATTGACCATGTACAATTTGAACTTAACACCTATCAGAATATACGACATAAAGAAAATAAGTTGATTTATGACTCGTGCACCCGAGTCCCGTGTCTGCCACATTATGTAAGTAGGCACGTGCGATACACATGACATGTTTTTATGTCTGTGGGTTGCAAACAAACTACATTCATTTTTTTCAGATGACTGGATCTGACGGAAACTGGTGCAAACTCTTGTCAGTTTAAAGTCCTGCTTTGTACTTGAACGAATGATTCCAGCCACGCAGTAGTTTACCATCTCTACTGACATGATTTTTTATTGGATCGAGCGCAAATTCCGAGAACATGTATTTTCCAAACCCAACATCTCTACATACATTCTTCATAGATAACGACTTCTTTTCATGTATATGATTTTGTTTGACAACAGTATATGAATCCATACTGAAACGATGCATCAAGTACACAAAAAGAAGTTGTTATCCATGAAGATTCTTACTTTCTTGTGACTGGCTATACTTCTAAACTGCCCATCAAACAGATCATCTTTCTGTACACACAATGAACCCTCAGCATCTCAGCAAAATGAAACAGCCCATCGGAAGCCTTCGTTACACTTGAGTGCATATCCACCCGCTATGACTGGGTTCGGTCTCCCTAGGTCTTCTTTTCGGGGGAAGTAAGCCCAAGTACAAAATATTGCACTTTTGAATCGTGATTCTATTCTTATAATTGTGTTTATTTGTTTTTTTAAAAGCAGCAATGTATATTATATGTCATGAATAAGTGATAAATCTGTTTTAATTATGTTTGATTTTTTGGTTGCATGTGCTGATATTTTAGCAATACTGCAACATGGGACAACAGATATGAGCTTCACACACAGGGAGCCAAACACAGAATCAAACCTGGATCTTAGGTATGATGAGCAAATGCCTTAACCACTGAGCTTTCTCCTGTCCCTCTAATAACAAGAACGGCTTCACACCATTGTGTTCTGCTAACTATTGTGACAAATAACTTGTGCTTGGTTACTTGAATCAATGCTATTTATAAGAAGGGTTTCACTTAGATAGAAAGCTTTGATTGTAATTGATTGATCATCAACTGCTCCTGTAAACCAAAGCTACCCCTTGTTGTAGGGAGGGAGAGCTTGTTTTAATGAAACTACATATATCACAATGAGTCATCTGGACGTGGGTGGAAAGTCTGATGCAGGCTCCAGGCCTTCTTCACTTAGGTAAAATCACAGACTTATTTAGGATCCCCAATGGCCAAGTGCCCTTATCTGACAAACTTGAAAACAATTAATTACTTAGCAAAACTGCAAAGGTTTAAAGTGAGTCATTCTAAATTCAGAAGCATTTTACCACTGTATCCAGCATATAATTGTGCCTCTGTGCATTTGATCATTTTTAAGTAAAATCTAAAATGTGATAACATTTGTTCGATTGTTGTAATTATGTGCTTGAATAGACAAAATTATGCATTACAAAAAAATTAATGACATTTGCCCTTGAAACCCAGAATTAAGAAATACAATGTAAACAACCTCCTCAACTACACATCCACCTCCATTTTGCTGATAGAGAAACCTGCACAACATAAGTGAATGTGTTTCGATATTTACAGGACGGAAAATCAATAGTAGTATTATGTTGGTAAGACCTCTGATTATCTGTCTATACCACTGTTCTAGGCCATTAGGATTACATATTTTTCAATTCATTTTATCACTTTTCTTCTGGAACTAAGTATCATACTGCTGACTTGGTTGACAAGTGTAATTGGTTCCCAATGGCGCAGATTGATGCTCATGCTGTTGATCACTGGACTGTCTAGTCCAGGGTTGATTATTAACAGACTGCCGCCATATAGCTGGAATATTGCTGAGTGCGGCATAAAACTAAACTCACTCACCTCCTCCTCACCTTCCCTGTTTCCTTGTACTGCTGTGACTGACTCTGGTCTTCACTGTCCCTAGAAGACACCTTGTCTTACACCTCACCATGAGATGCGATCCCAGCTCTTCTGCATGCTGCAGGTGAAAAGGTATAATGTACAGGAAAACAATGAAAAACTGATACAAGCTGCAGGTGAAAAGGAAAAATGTTGAGAAATGAATACACAAAGCCATTTCGAAAGTGGACAGTCATAGCGTACATTTTAATTGGGATTAAACTTTTTTAATATGCTAGGGATTAGGTGCCTGACTGAGGCATGGTTTCGAATCCTGGATAGGACTAATCAAAACAAAAATACTACAATCTGTACATTACTATGAAAGTGAAATCACAAAAATAACATGTTATAAATGTACAGAAAACAATGGAAAATTTGATGAAAGCTGAAAGTGAAAAGAAATAATGCCTGTGTTTCATGACGGAGCATGTCAACTTGCATAAGTCTCTTTAACTAGGCAATAATCAGTTAAATTATAACGTTACAAATAATAAGAACAAGTTATCCCTATAAAACACAGGTGTCCTCAATAAATGACAAATTTACCTCACTTCAATAGGCAGCCATTCAGCACAGGCTGATATTAATGAAGACAGGCTATTGGCATTACTATTACATTTCCAATAACAAAATTTGAAAATGGGACTTTGACTGTAAATTGCAATGTTAAAAATTTTCCTCTTGTTGACACAATCTCCACGTCACAATTCAAATTGGAGTGGTGAAATGTGAGATTAGAATTGGACTCCTGTGATACACTACACCAGCCACTTCTGTATGTAATGTTTCTACATACAACCATACTGGCAATAACCACAGTAAACAAAGTCCTACATGTCAAAAATGTGTGGGAAAGGTGATGGATGGGCCAAATTGTACTGTTATTAAAATGATGATTAAAGAACATGAGCAATATATTGTGGACGATATCAATACACATACATCGTTATTGCAACAATCACAGAGTCCTTTAATGACATACGAAATTTGAGACCAACAGCCACATGCGTTGGCGATAGATACCACAATCAGAAGCAACTTCAAGTCTTCTCAAAGATTCTCTAATGTTTGCTTGTATGTCTGTGTGTCTCTCTGATGTCTAAGGTCACATTCAGCAAACAACATATGCAGATAACATGTTGACAGTCTGTAAACAATGTAATCTGAATAAGACAATCCAGTGATTGATATCATGGGCATCTGTCTGCACCATAAAGACACTGTGACATTCTTCAATATCAACCAGGTGTTACAAAGCAGCATCAGCTGACAACTGACGTGATGTAACATATCCTCCAGTAAAATCTCAACATGATGTAAGTATTTTTATTTGTTTAGTATTGTATTGGTCTTGTGATGGGTCCCCTGCCTGTCTAAGATTAGTCCTGTACTGTGATTGGTCCCCTCTCTGTCGAAGATTAGCCTTGTGATGGTTCCGGCCTCTCAGTCTGGAATTAGTCTTTACATACAGTCTCCCCTTATGTCTGGGATTAGTCTTATTCCGTGTCTCGATTAGTCTAAGATCAGTATTGTCCTCGGTCTCCAAAACTCGAAGATCAGTATTGTCCTGAGTCCCTTCTCAGTCTGGGATTAGCCGTGTGCTGGGTCCCCTCTCACTAGTCTCAGTTTGGAATTAGTCTTGGCTTGGGTCCCCTCTCTGTCTGGGACAGGTCTTGTCCTGGGTCCCCATCAGTCTAAGATCAGTATCGTCCTGGGAACCCTCTCAGTCTAGGATAGGTCTTAGTTTTGTAATGGACTCCCTGAACATCCAATGCACACTTTCCACACAGCAAAGGTAGTATACTGTATGCAAGTAAGTCAATCAACTTGATCATAAGTAGAGTCGTAAATTTTGTATGTCCTAATAAAAACCTGCAGAAAGTCAACACATTTGACGACAATCTATCACTTTCCTGAACCAACAAGTCCCATAACACAGACTGTACACACACAATGGTAGGTGCAACATGTCAACTATCGTCGGATACCAAGTTCCTGTCCAACTACCTCTCATACCTCATATACCACAAGACATTCCGGATCAAAATGATGTCCGAGAACAGGGACAGTCTCTGCAGTGGTACATTGTGTCACTCTGACCATTACGCATGCACGCAATCTGCCCTGATTCATACATGTTACAAAGCCCAGCCAATTCAACAACCACGACCATCTGGGCGTGGTGGTGGAAAACTGAAAAACGCTGAGGAATAACCAATAATCAAGCCATAAAAAATAATAAAACCAAAATGCAGAAAATCATGTCGACAGCTAACACTGATGATCTGGAAATGTCCATTATGTTTACTAATGCTCCGACTCTACAAGCTCATGACTGGATTGAGAAAGACGATCGTAAGGAGACCCTGAGGATATTTATTCCAATGATTCCAGATATGAGTCAAGAAAGTCATTGATTTTTAGGTACACGGCTGTCGATCTGACCGTTAATTTCATTGCAGAAAGAGCTGGATCTTTTACACACATTGATTTTCTGAGTATTTTTAGCTTCCAATTTTAACTCAGTAAACATGATAAAATGGAATATTTGAAATTACCTAGATACCTGCTGAGACAAATAGCCCAAAACACAAATAATCTTTCCTATAATTACAAATAACAAGCTACTATGTTTTATTTCATGCATAAATATACAAAAAAAACTGATTCCTCATCAAGCACTTATTTCCTGCAGAATCATGTCTATACAAAGCAGACCTTCTTAATGAAACACACCTGAATCAATGGCAAAATTAGTTCATTTTTTTCATAAAGGTTCCCTTGACTAGTGCTTAATTGGGTAGGAACTAGACACAGACAGTCCTTTGTACATTTGATCAATATAAGATGCTGACACAACTGATTTTGTAACTGAACTCAAAATTGATGATAAAAATCACTGATAATGTTACTGATTAGCCTAACGTCCACATTTTTCTGTTTCACACAAGGAACACAGACAATAAGGACTATGGAGTCCCTCCACCTGATTATTAACATACCTCCAACGTTTACACACCTGCAATGTTTACATACCTGCAATGTTTACATACCTGCACATCACATTCAGCCAGCATACTGGTCACAAACAACATTCCATTCATATGCTTATCAAAACACTGAATCACATGCTCTAGACAAAATATCCTATCTAAAACTCTCTTGAGCTTCGAACAGATTTGGACAGCCCTCCAGGTAATGTCGCTTCCGTATGAACAGCCATCTGCATAGGAGTCAGTGAAACACATGTGGCAGTCAGTCAGCAGGCAGTCAAGCATGGAACTTGGGACAGGTGAGCTGTAGGTCAATCCACCAGGTAAACATGATCTGATCATACCAGCAGTTGAGCTCATTGACCTACTTGGAGTTCCACTTCCTCCTAACAGTATCATAAGTCTGTCACGAGATTAACAGTTAGTCCCTGAATATTTTCTCTATTGTTTTCGCTATTACATACAAACACATTCAAACTGAAAAGGAGCCCTAATGAGGTAGGAGGTTCTGGGGAAATCTAGACTTTAGGGAAAATAATGCTATTCATGGACTGTAAGAGCATCCTTGATATCTCCAGTGTATAAGTTCCAATTAAATCTCTACAATGCCCTGGATGCATGTACGAGTCGGTCCAATAATTTTATCTTATAATTTTACTGGCTCTGCATTCTCACAGTAGCCAATCAGCTTAGCCGCCATTACAACCAAACTTGCCAGAGTCAACAAAGATAGTGGTCGCATCTGCGAAGGGGAAATCATACAAGCGAATTGACTTGTCCGAAACTTCAAAAATGCAAGAACTCCTACTTCTTCTAGAGGACCTTGGATGGTTTGTGTTGCCAAGTTTAATCGGTTAGATAATTCAAAAAGCAAAAGTGAGTTGTGATTGGTTACAGCTCAACTTCCCTGCATACACAGCTGACTGTAGATGCACCCAGGGTATAGTGAAGACGTATCGGAATGTATGCCCTGGAGATATCGAGGATGGTGGGAGAGGAACTAGCCTGCAACTTGATCCAGGAGGTGGAAAGAGTTTGAGATGGCTCAAGAAGTTCTTGTCACTGGTGCACATAGCGGTTGCGTCCTTTTGCAGGTTTCAGTTTAACTTACTTGCAATAATTTCCTCAAATAATGCATGCAAATGTTTCATTATATACAAGCTGAACTTGAAAATGGAAGGAAATAATTTGTACCAAGTGTCAACTGGACGCAACACACATATATCTTAATCCTAAAAAGCAATTCTATTTCAGCCGTTGCCGCAAATGTGCATACACTTTACTTTCCATTTCCTTAATCCAATACAAGATATGTTCTACTTCACTACCCGAGGTGTTTCTGTCAGTGTTGTGACACTTCCATGGGTAAACTGTATAGGTATACTGATAGATTAACAGAGGTGTGAGTATGACAGACTTATACTCCACTTTAATCTCAGTTATTAATCTCTTGTTACACACATGGCTTGCACATGGTTTGCAGACCAGGCCAGGTCCGGGCTGCTCCACTCATCTCAAGTGGCCCGACTTAATGATATACATGCAGTTCAGCAGCAGCAGCATTAAAGAGATGAGTCATTGTTTCCACACACACTGTTCTTAAACTTCCGCCTTTATTTAAAGTCAGTGTTTGCTCGTCATGCTGAAGAACAGGGTTTCGGTTCCCTATATGAGTGGAATGTGTCATGTCGCATGAAATGACATTCCTGGGATACTGGTAAAAACACTGTATGAAATACACAGAAAACCCAATCAGAGCTGGTATCTTCAAAAATGTTATCTGCACAGAAAGGATTAACCAGACCATACACCAACGTGTGGTCAATTTACCTAGGTGAATGGAACATCTAAAATTTTTGCCAGACCGTCAGGCTGGCAAGCAATACGTTTAGACCATCCATCAAAAATCTGTCCCATCTCAGGTGATTGGACAGGCCTTATTTCATATGCTGCACCATAAAGACACTGTGACATTCTTCAATAGCAACCAGGTGTTACTTAACTCACTCACTCACTCTAGATGATGATACAGAGACATCTTAAGCAGTCTGTCCAAAAACTTGTTTCTACATTATCTGGCCTTATTCGTTTCAAAAAAGCTCATCAAAGAAGATGTGTGTGAGTGAGTTTAATTCTATGCAGCTCTTCGCAATATTCCAGCTACATGCCGGCAGTCAATAAATAATCCAGTTTGGACAAGACAATCCAGTGATCAACAGCACTGATCTGCACAATTGGGAACTGAAGACATGTTTCAACCAAGTCTGAGAGAGCCTCTAACCACCCGATCCCATTAGTCGCCCCTTACGACAAGCATAGATGCCTTTTGTCGCAAGTATTGGTTGCTGAAGACCTCTTCTATCCCAGATCTTCCAGGGCACATCAAAAAGATCATGCAGTCTCTATTTGGTCTTTAACTATTCAATTGTTTGGTTGTTCTATGCTTGTAAGTTGGTCTGAATGACTGAGGTGTTCACACTAACGTGTACAGTCCATAGTGGCATCAACATAACTGAGCATTATATATAATGTAGGCATTCACTTTACCAAGGGAGACTCCCTGAGAATAATGTTGATTGTTTCAAGTTGTCACACTTGTTTAATGCACTCACAGTTATTAATCTTTAACACTATCTTCAGCCTCCTGATGCCATCTTGCAGTGATGATGACAGACTGGCAGTGAATACATTTCCATCTTGCTTGCAAGTTGGTGATGGTTTTAAAAGGACAGCACAGTCAACCGCTCTGAAGCATTGTTTGTAAACAATGGCATACGCATCCCAAGCTTATTCTACCCTGCTCGCCTTATTCCATGAGAGACATTTCTGCTCCAGTGACCACCATTGTCGCTGCAGGCCTATCACACAAGCTGACATATCTCTTGTTTGTAAACAAACATACTTATTCTGAAAGGATAAAAATACCATAGGAAACAATTTTTTCCTGCATTAGGTTATTTTATAAATTAAAGTTACAAATGTTTCAAGGTATGCCTTAATCTAAATGTGTCGACACGTCCAAAATGAAACAAGATGAAGAATTTTAAGCAACAATGGACGACACACGGATGCAACAGAGGCGTCAAGGCCACAAGGAACTCTGGGCTAAGGACAGTAAATGAATTCATGATGACACAGGCCAGGTTTACATTGTTATCTGGGCTTCAATGAAAATTGTCTTCTAATCCAATGAAGCTGGTAACTGGCATTTTGTAATTCACCTATAAGAAAAACAAACTGGATTTACATTCAGTTTTCCTACTAGAAAACACAAGACTGAACCTAGTCTATTCTGCACTGTGACCTCTGCACTGACCTCTTTTCTTTTGATGTTAGAACTGAATTATGCATGCCTCAAAATGTGATGTCTAGGTGAGACATCTTCTCACTGACTGATAAACACAGAACTGTAGACAAACTGTCCTTATAAGTCCCCTTGGTCCCTAGTCTGGTGATCTACCTTCGGATGTTGGTGATTAATAGCCCATTTTTATATCGAATTGTCTATAGTGATTTCATTTTACAATAGTGTACTAGTTTTACATTTATATAACTGTGATACTATGTGATGGTATTTTTACTGTCCTTCTATGACAGGTTTTTACATTCTAACGTTATTGATTTTCATATCGATATAAACTATATTGTGCTCAGCACAACATGGCTGAAATATTGCTGATGAGACACTAAATAACTCACTTACTCACAAACTGTCCCTTTAACCAGACACGTTAACGACACCGTAGTGACCAGGAAGTATGATGCCTCTTTAACTATCAGTTCATGAAACAGATCCAGGCAAACACTGTGTGTTTACATGGAACTTGGCTACTGGATGTTTGCTGTTGCAGGATCTCAATCTAAGAACACTATAAATTTACTGCTTTTAGTATTACACTGTACCAATCATTAAATGACACCTTCGCACAATACTGAGAGTTAGGAATGGGATAACGGTTCAATTCAAACACAATCATCAAAACATTTGTAAATTAATGTATCCTCATTTACAGTGGAAAACATGGCTAGTAAACATATTGCAAACTGAACGATGCAGAACATCTGACACAAACAATCACTCATAAGCATTAGAAAATGATGAGATTACTGAAAACGTATAAAAACGTAGGACACAGAAACCACTGTGTGTGCATATCTGAAGAAATAAAATGCTGGAATATATGATTAGAACATTCGGACATCACTGGCTCAAATCCCTGGCTCCATATCATTGCAGCACACTATGATGACAATGTGTCATGCACTGCCAGAAGTTTCCAAAGACTGATCACGTATGTACTGATGAATCTATGTGTTGGGTTTCGTTTTAATGGACCTTTGCTTCTTTGCATAAGAAAGGGTAAGAAATGCCACGTTTGAAGGCTTGTCTAGTTGCAGACTAAGAAAAAGTATGTTTTTTACACTTTAGAAATCACTTTTCTCTTGAGTTTTCTACTTAGCATGAAATCTGAATCTAGGAGAAAACATGTACAACTCATTTCAACCTACTTTACACAACAGCTAAACATGGTATTCTTAATCTTTGAGTAATAAAAACTGTCTAAGTGGAAGAGGTAAACTGCAGACTGATACTGTAAATCACCACACACAGTTATGTAAATACTGAAGTGCAATCATCAGTTGGTCAATAAAGACCCTTGTGTTACAACTTGCATACCCATGTATTATCATAAATAACAAACACACTCTTTGCTGATGTCAAGTGTTTTAAAAAGTATTAGGAATGCAAGAATCATGTTACTATTTGGTTTCAAATAGCAGGAACAAGCCTTCAGTGAGATATTACAAAGGCATCATGACCCTGTCATCACAACCACTCAGACCATAATTAGTTCTAACAAAGATATTAACAAAGTTTATCAAAAAACAATGATCCTGGTCTCTTACCAAACAGCATCTTTCTTCAATTACCATATTATTTATCATCAACCATAACACAATGAATATGATTAAGCAGATAATCCAAACCACTCTGGTTACATCTTACATTCCATCAACCAGTGTAATATTACATGAGGTGGGGCAACATTGCCATAGCTCATTACAGCCAACCAATCACCATTATCCATTTAGTTTATTCCCTGAGATTTGTTGTCAGGATCACAGCTTGCAAACAGAGAACAGTCAACACTGAGCGGATATGGTTACAGAACCTTATACTGAGGCAAACATGGGAGACAAGGACTGTGTGTCCAAACAGCCTTAAAAACATGAAATACAATGAGGACATTGTGACATACTCTTGACAAATGAATGCCTGACCACAAAAGAACCTTGGTAATACAAACACTGGCGTATGTAGACAGGCTGTATCTTTTATGCTCAGCTTGAAACCTGTGCACAGCAAGCACTTGTTGGCTGGTATACCTTTTTTAAGAGCGCAAAAACTGTACGACTAGACCAAAACATATTCAGCTTTAGAAATAATTACCTTTTTTCTTTGTGAGACTTATTTTCACTAGCACCAGCAAGCTGTCGTGAGCCTGATTCTCAAAGCTCTGTTACAGCTAAAAGAGTCGTAAGTTAATGTATGGCGCTTACGACTTTCTTAGCGCTAAGAGAACTTCGAAAACCTAGGCCCCCGAACTTATGTTTTGTTGTGATTAATGTTAAAGGCATCCTAAGGTTAGTGACTATCAGTCAGTCTTGGAAAGACATGGCCATACAGGTTGTCACCACTCCGACCAGAGGGAGTGAGTGAGTCTATTATGCCACTTTTAGCAATATTCCATCAATATCACAGCAGGGAACACCAGGAACGGGCTTCACACATTTGGTGTGACTATCCAACTGCATAACCACCCCATTCAAGCTAGATAATGGTTTAGTTGTATCCCTGTAAGAAAATATTATGTGACTCTTAACTTCAAAAATGACTGCCCTTGATATTGCTCATTTGCTCCATGAAGTATTCTTGCCACCTTTTCCCTAACACTTTACAATGGTGCATAAATAACAACCCCATGATATTTGTATCTGTGAAAAGGCTTATCTTTCATAGATAAATGAAGTTCCACAAACATGTGGAGTTGGTTAGAATTAGACTTAAAATGCAATGCCCAACATGAAGACCTGTTACAGATAAAATAAAAACTCACTGTATGCAGAAACACTCCTGCCAAAACATACTTAGCATGCAGTTCTGTAACAGATAAAATACAAGTCATTGTACGAAGGAACTCTCTAGGTGTGTTAACCTCTAGGTAGGAGGGCAACCTGAGTATTGGCTGCTCCAGCTGCCAAGAACAGGAGGATGGCAAGAGGCTGAATGTGTTACATGCATATGAGTCTGATGTTGCGACTTGGTCCACTTATGAAAAGCCAGTAAATAAAAAACATTAAGTAAGTAATCAGGTGTAAACTTAACAAATTTAACTTCTCTCAAGAAGGTAAAAAAATGTTAACATTATTGAATACAAAATTCCAGATAGAAAGTGGTCAGATGTAACATGTTACATTTGTAATTACACTTCTGCAGAAAAGTACAGTTTCTCTTGTTTGTTGGGTTGAGTCCCATCTAGGATTTGAACCCACACTGTGATAGACAAGCACCTTAAATCGCCAGCACTCAAAGTCAAGAACCTAACCCACTCAGCCAAAATGGCTTCCAAAATTATTGCTAATCTCTACTGACTCACATCCTTAAACAAGGGGAAGGGCAAGCTTATATTGAGACCCTCCCAAGATAACAAGTCATAATGTCCATGAGCAGGGTTCTTATTCTACACAAGTCTTTGATGGCTGCAGTATCTTTGTGTAATCACTGTAATCACCCATGTCCATGTAACACAACACACAACCTACTGACCATGTTGATCAAAGCAGTTGCATATAGTGTACAGACAGGTAATACATGCAACACCAGTTACCATGGTTACACATCTCAATTCACACTAACCTCATCCAACATCAAATCACAAACATTTGTTGTCAAAGAAAACATTTTAGCACTGTAAACAGGAAAGGTTCTGCTGGAAAGACGAGTGTCATAATTATTCACAAATTTTACTGAAAGACGTAGATGTTTGAAGGATTCATGGCAAATTATTGCGTACTAACTAGATTTTATGACTTTTTAATGAAGCAGTCATCTGTCATGTTGGTATTAATTGAAGAGAATCTAAACACAGCCACTGATATCAGACCAATATGAAAACCTGTTGCTTAGTTTTATATGATTTCCGGATCAGTTGATCCAATCATAACACTGACTCATCACTAGCCATAATGTCAACAGTGTCACTTAGCAATGACAAAGAATGTCATATCAATAGTTTGTGAAATCTTGAAATGTCTCACTGCCATCTAGCAGACAGAATCAATGCAAGTTCTTTAAGCAGCATTCAGAATTTTGTACAGTCAACTAGGGGAAAACACATCTATATCAGCTTCTTTATCACATGGGTGTATAAAAGATAAAAGATATTTATTGCATAGCATTACATAAAGAACAGTGGCAATATTCTGTACACTACAAATATAGTGAGTGAGCGAGTTTAGCTTTAACACCACTTTTAGCAATATTCCAGCAACATCATGGTGGGGGACACCAGAAAATGGGCTTCACACATTGTACCCATGTGGGGAATTGAATGTGGGTCTTTGGCGTGATGAGTGAACTCATACCATGAGGTACAAAGATACACATATACCCAGAAACATTCCACATATATATATAGTGCATCATGAGGAGAGATGAAACTATGGTAACCCATAAAATGTATTTAGAATTTATAAATATGACATATCTTGGAGATTGTTTCTTACATGATGAGACTGTTTATAGAAAGCGTTAAGAATTGTTAATTCTTACAGAATACAGTACATTCATGATCATGATTAAAGACTGTTTGTGGAAGTGATTCTCTTTCTTTGCTATACTGTGTAGATGTCAACAGAGGTACTGGGATAGAGAACCTTGCAATGGGCAATTTACAGCTTTATTAGCCATTTTCTGAATTTAAAATGGGCTACTGCCCTTGTATCTATGGTAAACTTCAAAATCTTATTGGACCATTTTTAATTTCAATGTGCAAAATGGTTCATGGCCCCTGCCTCTCCCTATCCCTGCTAATACTGTTATCAAGCTGTGACGAATCAATGTGAAGAAACATATTACAAAGGGAGTATATACAGAGATTATATAGCCATAAAGTCTTGTGATCATATTTACAGTCATACAGAAAAAACAAACTGTCTCACAAACCTGTCACATGTCACTCACCACGCTGAAGTGTCACAATGAGATGGGTTAATCAAAGCATTTATCGGTCAGCCAGTGGACAGGAACAAAGAGACGCAACTGGTACTGACACAAGGCTATCAGTGACCAGGGATAGCACTGTGGTCATCGCACTCTGTCAACCCACCCGACTGGCCACCACAAAGCCGGCTTCAACCCGCCCTCGGAACAAATACAGTGGAGCCCGGGATGAAAAAGTAATCCTATCATCTTCCCTTTAACACTCTCTGGCAGCTGTCCATCAATGGACAACTACTGCCACCTTCAAAACATACTCTGTTTAAAATCAGTCAGAATAATGGTGGCGATAGTCAGTTGAAAAAGATTCTATTTACACTGACTGTCCTGTAGAATCATTTAGGTTTTATTGACTAACTTCGCCTGCTGCCATCATGCACCTATTTGTCATTATTCTGACATATATGATGGATGTTTCAAAAGTCAGTGAAATGTTTAAAACTAATGATGACTGTGGAGCTTTGTTGAAACACTGTGGTTAAAGGCACAAGTATAGAAAACGCAATACTTTTCTAAAAATGAATAATGCATTTCTCTCAGTAATACTGCCTATCAGCCCTCAGGGAAGCTACCATATAGTGAATTCCCTAAATAATTTACATATTTAGATTACAATATCAAATGAAAAGTTGCAAAAACTCCATTCTCATGTCCTCTGCTGTCCAAACATTATTTCAAGTGAACGCCGTAGAGTTAAGCCTCTTGAAGGGCTCTTTACGAATATCCTATGCAGAATTTGTGATTGAAACATGTTTGGCAAATATCAGCAAGACTATGCGTCACAGTTTTCGATGTACGGAGAATTTTTGTGTTCTCCGTTTGGAAACTGTTCACTTCAAAGTTTCAATTATCAATTACATGCATGACGTAAGGGATCATAAGTCTTTTATTACATCAACTGAGGCTTAAGAGTGTGCATGTGGCCCAACATATATAATACAGGTCAAAATAATGTCGCAAATATGTAACATTGTGCCTTTAAGCGTGTTTTGTGCCTGCAGAACCTAGCTTATCATGAACACAGACCCGGACAATATCACACCCTGTTTTTATCATGAACACACACCCCAGTTTATGATGAACACAGACCCTGGTTAATCATGAACACAGACCATAAAACACTTATCATTTGATATGTTTCCCCTGAATATTGTTTACAAACAACTTGAAGCAACAGCTGGTGACAGTGAAGACCACCAACACTGTGATGACACGGTACTTGACGTACTACTGACTACAACATAGATCTACATGAGCCACACACACAGCTGGCTAATTACAACTTGTTTATGCAAATGGTGAACCATCTGAACACTGGGAGAGGCAACTTTACATATGGAATTGCTTTATCAGTTAGAGATACTGACAATCAATAATTGTTTGGAATGTCAGAATCTACATTTACCAACTGTCTTATCAATCTCTACATTACAGTGAACATACAACCATCTTCTTGATTGTGCCGTCTTCCCACCAGAAACCTTAGACTGTTATTTCTTTCAATGATGTCATAGTATTTTGACTTTCAACCCCAAGTCAGCAACATATGTTGATAAATTTCCAAATTTTAAAAAGAGTTCAAAATTTGTTGCCTATAACGGTGTTACACTATAATGTTTTAAGGTTCTGCATACTGAAATGCATTTCACTGAAAACATTGTCAAATTAAAAAAACATATTTCAGTTTTCAGTTTTGCACCATTCCACCAACAAATCAGATATTTTGACTTTAGGAAAAAAGAGTAATCAAAATAAAATGCGAATATGACAATAACATAAGTAAAAATAAGAAAAATATTATCACTAAATTCAAACAAAACAGTCACTTTCTAATTGGTCAGCTGTGATCTCCTTGCCTTTCTTGAACTTTATTGGCTGGTCCTTCAGCCTTTGACAAATGTTGAGCCTGAACAAATCATTATTTCTGATCAAGCAAACTTACAAGACAACCTTTCCAGAGACACACTCCCATGTCCGAGACCGTCTCCTATTAACAGTATTACTATCATTTGACTGTACATCTCCTCCACCTTTCACTGCTATACTGGTAACAAACCATTATTTCAGGGGCTTACTTTGCCCTTCAACCCCAGAGGAGCTAGAAATTTCTGTGGTCCTATGAGGGTTTTGCAAAGTGATGAAATGGTCTTCGGGGATTTACTTTTGAGTCCTGTATTTAAGGTTCACTTTTCAGGGGTCCTAGTAGTACTACAAAATGGGGGCTACTGTTACTGTTATTGTACAGTGGTTCAAAATTATTTCGAAAAGCTACTTGCCACTGGGCAAGTGACTTCAAGAAAGTCACTTGTCCTGACTAATTATCCACTTACCCTGATTTTATGACACAATGCGTGATGTTAATGTTTACTGGACTATTTACTGAAGAGTGATAATTTCACTCTGTACTAGCTCTACTTTATTATTAGTGCTAACTTTAATAGCTTCATTATGAGCAGATATGAAATGAAATCCAAGATTATTTGCAAATTTGAAACCATAAGTGGAAATCATGTATCAGTACACGGACAAGTAAGATACCGTTATTTGATTGCCCGAAATGAAAACTGACTTGTCTCGGGTGTCAGGCGATGTGATTTTTTAACCCCTGCTGTATTGTGTGATCATCACATCTGTTACAGCAGTTTAATTGCAAATGATACCATAACCCTGTTAGTAGCAGACTTGGTGATAACTTATTGTTTCTTAGATGGAATTTTAATAAAAAGTATAATCTGGACTTTTTCTGCATCCTTGTGTACATGCTAATAAATAATGTTGTCTCCATTGTAAATTTTTATGCACATACAACACAGGAATTCACATTCCATAAATTATTTGGTGTTATCTACTAAATCAAATTAACGATAAAATAATCACCTTAATTATAAAAAAATAAACATTAATCATCACAAATTTGGTACAATGGGCATTATTGTGTGTCTGTATCGATGTACTTTATGTTTTTCTGCATCCTATAAATCGGAATTCAGTAACACCCTGCATTATTTGCTGTCCGTTACAAGTCTACAGTGATGAATGAAAGAATACATGCCAGATAATGAAATCCTTGAACAAACATCTGTAACAAGTGAGGTGTGCTAACATTAGCATCACACTGATTAGGAAATAGGTCATGCAAGTGTCTGAAACAAGATGGAATCCTCTCACAGAATTACTTCAAGTACCCAGTCTGAGGCTGTCAATCATCACATCCTCAACAAGCTATCTTCAAAGTAAAACCATGAGGCAATCAGCGTTGTGTACAACAGAGGGGGGAACAGCCCTCTCCCTTGTCGGACTTCACAACAAAATAACGTCTTCCATGAAAAAGTACAATTTTTAGTTTCAGATGTCATGAAGTTCATTTGTGTTGCTTGTGATAGAAAGTATTTATAATTAACAATATGAACTCTGTGTCATCAATAGTTTATCACTGAAACTTAAGCGATGAGTGAGTGAGGATAGTTTACACAGCTTTTTAGCAATATTCCTTCCAAATCTGTCATGGTGGGAGATACCAGAAATGGGTTTGACACACCCTGTGCCCATAAGGGAAATCAGACATGCATCTCTGGCATGACAAGTGAATGCTTTAATCACTAGTCTACCCCCCTGCCCCAATTGTGCTGAAAAGTAGTTACAAACAAAATAAACAAACTTATGAAGTTGTTGTTCATGGACCAGTGCAAAATTATTGTCAGAACAATTGGTTTTGTGAACAAAATGACATCAGACTTAAGATGATGTTCTCATAATAGTCATATCAGGAATTATTCTTTAACGGTTAACAGACTCATCTCAGTTAATATGATGAAAGAAAGCCATTTCTAACCTATATCCACCAACCCATGAATATCGTTTTGTTTGTGTGTTGGTTATGGTCTGAGAATGGATACTTCAGGACACATATCAATGGAATTCCACAGTGTCTTAACAGCCAAAGCTGGCTTCAGTCCAGTCGCACTGATCGTGCAAATACTTTTATTGTGAACCCAGTCAGTATCTCTTACAGAAAAGCCTCTTATCCTTGTACTCCTAGTGGGAACCAAGATCAAATTAGTCACAGTGTTGTCAGGGATTTCCTCATAGCAATAAATACTTTGGTCTCTTCAGAGGATATCCCAACAATGCCCTAAACAAACCCCAAATCTGTGAAGTTCTCCCCTGGGATCCTGGGTATTTGGCAGTGTTGCTGATTCAGGGTTTGTGTTGTAAGCAGAACATGACTTAGCAGTGTGTCATTTTCAACACGGAACAGAATGGCCACATCCACTGTCCAGACAACCGCCATGGTAGCCCAGAGTAAACATGGGCACTCTGTAGTGTAAGGTCCAGAAGTTTGTCAGGATGAAACACTAGTTCTTCAGTCACTGTCCACACAATACAAGATCCAAGATCTCACCAAGGGTATTCAATGCAGTTCCATCACAGTGTATTGGATGGCTAGTCAATGTAAATACACCTCTGTGTATTGGCTGGCTAGTCAAATGTAACATGCCTCAGTGTATTGGCTTGCTAACAATGTAATAAACTCTGTATTGGCTAGCTAGTCAATGTAATACATCTTAGTGTATTGGCTGGCCACTCAATGTAATACACCTTAGTGTATTGGCTGCCTAGTCAATGTAAATACACTCAGTGTATTGGCTGGCTAGCAATGTAATACACGTGAGTGTATTGGCTAGCTAGTCAATGTAATACACCTTAGTGTATTGGCTGGCTAGTCAATGTAAATATACGTCATATACCTGGTTGGATAACAATGTAATACACCTCAGGGTATTTGGATGGCTAGCAATATAATACACCTCACTGTATTGGCTAGCTAACAATGTAATATACCTTAGTGTATTGGCTGGTTAGTCAATGTAAACATACGTCATATACCTGGCTGGATAGCAATGTAATGCACCTCAGTGTATTGGCTGGCTAGCAATGTAATACACGTCAGTGTATTGGCTAGCTAGCAATGTAATACACCTCAGTGTATTGGCTGGCTAGTCAATGTAATACACGTCAGTGTATTGGCTAGCTAACAATGTAATACACCTTAGTGTATTGGTTGGCTAGTCAATGTAAATATATGTCATATACCTGGCTGGATAACAATGTAATACACCTCAGGGTATTGGCTGGCTAGCAATATAATACACCTCATTGTATTGGCTAGCTCACAATGAAATACACCTTAGTGTATTGGCTGGCTAGTCAATGTAAATATACGTCATATACCTGGCTGGATAGCAATGTAATGCACCTCAGTGTATTGGCTGGCTAGCAATGTAATACACGTCAGTGTATTGGCTAGCTAGCAATGTAATACACCTCAGTGTATTGGCTGGTTAGTCAATGTAATACACCTCTGTGTATTGGCTTGGTAGTCAATGTAAATATACCTCAGTGTATTGGCTGGCTAGCACTGTAATACACGTCAGTGTATTGGCTGGCTAGTCAAATGTAATACTCCTCAGGGTATTGGCTGGCTAGCAATGTAATACACCTCAGTGTATTGGCTGTCTAGCACTGTAATACACTTCAGTGTACTGGCCCGCTAGTCAAATGTAATACTCCTCAGGATATTGGCTGTCTAGTCAATGTAATTTACCTCAGTGTACCTAGTACATGGGTAATGCCTTAGAGGTACTTCAGGACAGTCAATGTGAATGCAATTGAACTGACTAGTCAATGTGGACACAGAGGACCTATGCATTTGAAGCAGAGAGTCATTGTAACAACAGACAACACCAGTCTGTAACCTTAGTTACATTAACTTCCATTCATATTCAATAAGTTACTGTCAATGCACAAGATTATGATATGAAAAATATCACTCCTCTACACTTGTTGTGATAAACATTACATGGCAAACAGACTTAATGGCTGTTGGCTTTGGAATCGGTGGGATTTCATCCTTGAATCACCAATTTTAATCAGTTTTCACTTTATATCATATTTTCCTGAAATCTGCATGTGAAAAGATTTGATTGGAAATAAAAAAAGATCACATTCCATAACTGCAATTACTTGACAGTCTGCAACTGGATGAATGCCTTTATAAGGTATGAATAGAATACTGAATTGTTGGTTTCCTTCACAAATCATTTACCCATATATGGACACTTACAGTCATTAATTTTATAAAGGAAGAGTAACCAGTCAATAATGACTAGTACCTTTAGAATATTATTTAGAAGTTCATGTGAATCTGCCTGTAGATTCTCACATTAGCACTGTCTGAAGTACAGAGATACCACAGAAAGTCCTGAGGCCATTTTGCAGCCTAGCATGCAGCAAACTGGAGATGAAATTGTCCCAATGCCAGTAACACAGCTCCAATTCTACTTATGGTTTCGGAGAAGGCACAATGTCACACATTTCCGACAATATTTTGGCCTATATTTTATATATCTGGGACATATGCACTCACGATATCTTCATACTGATGCAACAAAAGACTTTCTCTTAACACTTGCCTGAATTCGATAATCAAAACTTCAAGGCACACAGATTCCATACAGAGGACACTGGCCATGTATGAAAAGTAACAAATTGCAATCAACAGGGATCTAATTTGAGTCCTGTATTTGAGGGTTCCTGGGAAGCGTGCTTATAATTTCCAGGGGTCCTGGACAACAAAATAGGGGTCCTGGACAACAAAATAGGGGTCCTGGACAACAAAATAGGGGTCCCAGACACTTAAACATTATCATTAATATTTATATTGTTTTGTGTATCAAGCAACATATTAATTGTTTCAACAATGAAATTGCTGTAATACCATAACCCAGCTAGTATCAAACTCAGTGATAACTTACAGTTACTTGATTGGAATTTTTACAAAAGTATTTGGACTTTGTCGGCGTACTTGTGAATGCACTGATAAATTTCACTGCAGCCACAGTCAAATTTTATGTGTATAGGACACAAGAATTTGCATCAAAATCTGAAAAATGACACAGTATCAGTGTTTCCCAAACTGGTTTCAATCACAGGTTGTGTGTAGGATATTCATAAAGAGCGCTCAAAGGGACATAACTCTATGGGGTTCACTTAAATAATGTAGAAGGCCAGAGAGTTGATGTAAAGCAACATCGCGTTAATTAAATCAAACTTTTTAATTTAATACTGTAATCTAAATCCATAATTGTTTGGGGAATAAATTATATGGAAGATTCCCTGAGGGTTGATTGTATTACTGACACAAATGAATGATTTTATTTCAAGAGAAGGGTGGTGTGGCATTGTAGCTTTTAAATGTTAATAAAGACCTGCTGGCCCAACTGACTACCATTTCCATCCTAAGGCAGATGGCCAAAATGTAGCAGACCTTTTCTGGCAATGAGGAAAATATCATGTTAAAATACAACTGAAATAAAGTGAAAATAGGGACTTGTCAAAAATGTCAGTTTTAAACAAAGAAACATACTTTTCTCAAACTGACCTTCATTGTGACTTTAAAGCTGGGTCAGAATAGTGGTTCAAGTGTTGGCTCGACATGGTGCACACTGAAGACATGAATTTGATTCCCCACAATGGTACAATGCGTGGGGCCCATTTCTGTTGTCACCCACAGTGATATAGCTGGAATATTGCCAAAACCATCACAAAACTTAACTCACTCACTTTAAAGTTTTTGACCTATGGAGACCAAGGAAAGCCATACTTCACCTTGGATTGCATCCCTATATCTGTAACTTGGACGAGACCTATTTCCCTGTCATGACTTTCTCCAAACACTGCACCAAATATCTTATTTCAAACTTAAATACATCCATTTAAACAAATCTCCATGACTAACTTAGTCTCTTGATAAACACACTTTTTATAGAAACAAACAAACCCATACATATTGAAAAGGAGCCCCAGGTAGACCAGAGATTCAGAAATTTATCAGTACTTAAGGAAATCTACACTTGCTTCATCTAGAACTTTAGCATTACAGAGAGGGCTTGGCAGTATGGAAAGTAAAGTCGTTCAGGTACTGCGACACCAACTACTAATCTCCCTTAAAAAGCCAAATAAGATCAAATATAAATATTTCAATACTACAGCTAATTTATTTACTTAACTGTATCAATCATGAGCATCAGAACAAAAAGGCTGGGAAAATCAATGAATGCTCTAGCCATTCCCATGGAACATAGCAACTGACTTGCCAACCAGACACTGACAGCCAACTGACCTACTAGCATAATAACAAGCTTTACTAAACTCAGTGATTGCTAATTAGCACTGCTTGATGAAGGGGCTTCAATTATGAACAATAAGTCCCATAATTGTGAGTTTATACAGGGATTTACTGGAAACAAATTCTTGCATCCTATACTCAGAAATATTGACAACAGATGCGACAAAATAGATTAGCGCATCCACTGTGACGCAGAAAAAGTCCTCATACTTTTTTTATAAATATATTTCAAGTAACAAGAAGTTATCACTGAGTCTGCTACTAGCGGTGTTATGATATGATTTGAAGTTTAATTACAGTGGTGATCATGACACACAATACAATAACAGTAACTGAACTGCAACAATATTCAAACATAGTGTAATAATAACAGTTAAGTGTCTGGTATCCCCATCTTGTAGTCCAGGTTCCCTGAAAATTAGGAGTATGAGACCATAAAATACAGGGGGTAAATCCCCTATATATAATTGATATTTTGTAGATAGTTTTGTGGGTGACAGGATGGGATATTGTCAGGAGTGGAGGCATTCCCTGTCCAGCTGTAGTACTGTGTTTTAATCAACACATTACTTTATGGAAAATGAATTATTTAGGGTAGAGTACGATATGCACATGCTTTCACAGAACACCTGGTGTCATTGATAATCAGAGTCCCTTATGCATAATTGTCTTCACTGTTGTCATTTAAGGCTCAGTGAAATCTGTTTCCACTAATAATGGAGATTGATCATGTTGATTACAGTCTAGCATGGACATTATATATTTAGCATGTTTATTATTGGAGAAAATCAATGGTAAAAAAATCAATTATTAGTTATTATCAATACTTAATGAAGAAAAGGCTGACACTGATATCATGGAGTAATAATTCATACAAAAATCTGTTGTTAATTATTACCAATACAAGCAATATATTGGGATTCAGATATAAGGAAAATACAAGTATAGGATATTAGTTTCATCATGGTCTGTAATAGCTTAGAGAAGGACACCAATGTAAAATAACAAAAACTCATCTCGCAGGCATATTATTCAAAAAGGTATAAGTTATGACTACACAGTCTGAAAGTTGTTTCTACATAAATCCCAGCCTAAGGTAATAAGGACACGACAGCATTGACATAGCTTTTGTCTTACTGAAAGCTCAAAGAGTAATAATTACAAAACTTCATTTCAAGCTAGCACTCCATAATAGTTCTACAATATACCAGTCACTGATGCCAAATCACTACATCCGCATTTGAATCAATCCTCACCATGCACACTTTCAGCTCTTCATCAACAAGTAAATGACAAATTGGAAAGCAACACCCAAGACATCAGTTACAGTAACACAACCAACCATTAAGTCTGACAACCAAACTGTTCACTACTTGCCATGTCAGTTGGATGATATCAACAGTAACATCCCACATATCGGTTACAATTACACCACCTCCCAGTAAGTCACAACCAAACTGTTAGCTACTTGCCATGTCAGTTGGTTGATATCAACGGTAACATTTCACATAACAGTTAGAATTACACCACCTCCCAGTAAGTCACAACCAAACTGTTAACTACTTGCCATGTCAGTTGGTTGATATCAACGGTAACATTTCACATAACAGTTACAATTACACCACCTCCCAGTAAGTCACAACCAAACTGTTAGCTACTTGCCATGTCAGTTGGTTGATATCAACAGTAACATTCCACATATCAATTACAATAACACAACCAACCATTAAGTCTGACAACCAAACTGTTAACTACTTGTCATGTCAGTGGGATGATATCAACAGTAACATCCCACATACCAGTTACAGTAACACAACCAACCAGTAGGTTACAACCAAACTGTTAGCTACTTGCCATGTGAGTTGGTTGATATCAGCAGTAACATCCCACACAATCAACTAGTAACAATAGAAACAAACTTTTCCCTACTCCCATGTCAATGGGGAATCACCTGGGTTCAAAAGTCATGATACAGCAATATAGGCATATGAATGAAGTAACCTTTGAAAAACCTCATCAAACTAGCTGAAATTCCAAAGTCCTGCACATACTGCTATCATTAGGGAACTGTATTCTGGCTACTGCAAAGATAAATTGCTGCCGATATGATTAAATGATCTAGACAAACGAATGGTTACACCTTCAATTTGCTCGAAAATATGAGTTTGAAATAGCAAAACAAGATGTTATTTGGCAACCTGTTTAATAAATCAAAGACTTCCACCACTAATCCAATGTGGTCTAATCAGCTCACCTGATAACAGTTCATATAACACTAACATCTACTGAAACTTATGTCCAGCTCAAGGTTGGTGCTGTTTGGAAAAATTGTTGGCGCAGAGTGTAATTTAAGCCCTCTCATAAATCTAAGTTGTACATGTCCATGAAATTGTATGACCAGATCAATGAGATAAGTTATCAGTAAGCAATAGCCCTAACTACTTCACTTCAAGTTAATGGTTGGCCAGTCACCACAGGAGGTGGTAAATAACAGGCACAGTGATATAATGTAATATACACCAGT
The DNA here is from genome assembly GCF_037392515.1 of Haliotis asinina. NCBI lineage: Eukaryota > Metazoa > Mollusca > Gastropoda > Lepetellida > Haliotidae > Haliotis > Haliotis asinina. The sequence continues at coordinate 38,598,476 of NC_090295.1, forward strand.
ATGCTAATTGCTATAAATGCCAGCCTTCATAGCTAGGACATGTGTCCATGGAATTTGCACATTTACAGGAAATCCACTCAGTAGATTCCCACACCAAAAAGTGAGGTGTGGGTATGCCTCAGCTGACTGTCTAACTATGGAAGCTTAAGCAGTTTGTTATGTGATATACATTCAAGTTCAGGCCTGAGAGTTTCTATCTCTGAAAACTGCCACAACCATGGAAATAATATCACGTAACAGATACATTAAACGATCCTTGTATATGGTTAAAGAATACTTTTACCACTAACTCTACAGAACATCAGTGCATGTTGTACACGGGCAAAGCCAAACAATGAAATCTATTTATAACCAAAATGATCTGATATATCACATGACACTTGAAAAATAGGACACATCTATTCCCATATGACCATCAACCTACATGCTGAATACCTAGTCATTCAACAGTTTCAACGAATTTAAAACAGTCATATGAGCTCTATGAAGAGAGTATGTCAAAACGCACTAATCTCAAATTGACAGATGGTGTCAACATAATGACATGACTGGTAGTATGCTGGAGTTATGCTGTCAACAAAATATATTTCAACATGAGGGTAATACTGTTTTTTCTTCGTGCGAGGCCAGTCGTATGAGCTGGTCAATAAATTCTTTACTGTCCGTGTAGCAGGTCAGTCTTAGGGTAACTTCATAACATTCTCTAATGAAAGGGATTTTACATTACTCGAACAGTTCGGATTTGCGAGGTTCGACGTAAAGAGTACTTAGCGTCTGTCTTTACGTCCATTACAGAACAATGATGTAACAGTCTACGGAATTCTCGCATAGATTATTATGATAACCAACGTCATCTTATCGAATTTTTGTCCGATTCAACTCCAGCGAACCAACGAACTCGGCAACAAACAGCGGGGCTAAAACAGCTGAGCGGATCTCGATCCGCCCTTGAAAACCTCTACTCGGATTTACACCCCAGTGAAACCAGCTAATGACTACATCTCGGTCAACTAAAGCCTTTGGTCGTGACCTTTACTAATCAAGAGTTAGTCTATGTACTTACTTAAGGCAAAGATCGAGCTCGCGACAGACGATCCGTACATCCAACCTTCCTCTCTTCTGCAATACATCAATGCAGAGCTGACGCATGGGCAGAAGAGTAAGGAAGGGGGGTAACTCTCATATCCTATCGTCAACAATCAAGACAGAACTTCATTCATGAGGTCACGACAACCAAACATTTTGTTGACCTGCGACAAAGAAAGAAAGACGCATCATATCCAAGTGAAACCAATGGATTCCATGCACTTATTTCATTGTTACAAGTACTGAGCCCAGTCTATTTAATTCACCGGTACTTCACTCGTTCGGTCGATCGTTTTGAAATAATATAGTTAAGACGTAAATGACGATGAAATTTCGTGGTTTGATTTCATGATTTCAGATTAACTACACGTTTAATTTGAACAGAAAAAGCGTGGTCTTACTTTGAATCCTCGCGCACAATGAATGTGCAATGCATTCTAAGAAAATAGTCAAATATGTTTACAACGTGTCTAATAATAAATGACAGGCTGCACCAAAAAGTGGCCAGTCCTGAACAAAGACAGCCAGTCCCCCAAACTAGAACTCTTCTTTCAAACCAAGTCAAACATTTCCCCCGTCCAAATGGCCATCCTTCACAAATGTAGACCGCCAAGGACGGTAGGACGGGCTATATTTTATGCACTGTCCCAGGTGGTATTCAAACTTTGACACAAAGTTGGCAATGCATGGTTTTGCCCCACAGTTTGCCAACGTTGGGCCAACGTCTGAATGCTACCTTCGGAAATGCAGTTAAGTGCACAATATTATGACCGCGAATAGTGATGTCGTAGAGTCATATGTTACGCTAATATTCTATTGCCAAATCTGAAACAATATTAATCCCATTTTAGGTATCATTTTTTCACGCGTTCGTTGCGCAAGGAACAACAATGAAATTTATTTGAACGCAGCATTGATCAGAAGGGCTGGGGCGGGTCCATATTTTCTATCCAGGGACCCCAGCCCCTATTACCCTACCCTATCCTGATACCCGTTAGGTTATTTCCTGATATCAATTTGCAAGAAATGGCAATATATTATTCAGCTCGGAAACTAAAATTTCGAGTTTTCCAATGTCTTATATCCATTCATTATTTTCAAGAGAAGTGATTGTAAATTATGTCCACCGACACATAGACAACCCACACTTTAACTCATGAAATAATACTATAGTTCACTGATTAACCTATTTTTGACATCACAACGGGTGTGTGATCACAACGCATTCACCAATATTCCAGCTATGAGGCGCCGGTCTGTAAATAATCGATTGTGGACCAGACAATCCAGTGAATAACATCATGAGCATCGATCTGCACGGGTCTTCACGGGTCTGATCACAACAGGCCCGGGTGTTGAGACGGGCACCCGTCCCAGCCCTAATGAACAGCAACGTTCTCACAGATCTCGTACATGTGAGAACGGAGACCACGGCTGGGGCACGTTCACTTGCCCCATATTCATATCATGGCATTGGACCCATTTGGTGTTGTGGTCACAAGCACACGTGCACGTGCGCACGCACGCCCACACACACACACGCACGCACGCACACACACACACACACACCAACACACACTGACGCTATTCTTGAAACTAAAACACATTCAACTAACATGCGCATGCACCCGGTTTAATAAATCACGGCCTTGCCTATGAATTCTATCAGAATCAACACGGATGTAAGACAGGAAGAACAACACAGTCTCAAGAATTCATGCACGTGACGACCACTTTAAATAACGCACGGTAGGGTAATAAATGCAATATCTACCCTTGAAGCTTCTATCGCGGTGTCAGCTGGGTGAATATATCCCGTTGTTCACGAGCCGTGATGCGAGTCTGGCCACTCTACTTGTACCGGTCAGCCACGTGCTCTCCTTGGTTACGGCGGCCATGCCTGCACATAGATTAGCTGACCATAAGACTTAATTAACGACCCATTGTGACCAGGTCAGTTCAAGTTGAACTAGGTAATTAGCCCCATGGGGCTGCCATTGTAGGGTGACTTCATGGGGTAAGTGACCCCCTCGAGAACAGGGAAATATTCAAGGGTCGTTTGTCTGCATTGATCCATGCTTATCGAATTCCTTGCTATCTTCATGCATACGCACTAACAACGCCAGAAACTAATTTACATCACCCGTTCTCGATGTAACAGCTAGAACGTTTTAACTTTCAACTGTACATGTAATTAGAATCTGAGTCAGAAAAGACCCGACCAAATGTAACCATTATACTCCGAAACGTATTCCTCGTGAAAAAAGAACCCGACATCCATAAGACTCTCTTCTCCAAATGTAGCCAACCACTGCAATTCAATGCCCTTAATAGTTGCTCATGTTATCAACCTTGGGTTTTCGACTAGGATGTCATCTGCCAGGCAAGAGGTAGCATACACTTGAAATCTGGATTTTGATACATTACGACACCGCCATCAAAACGTGAGTAGACTGAAAACACACATGACTCAATCAAGGGGTCAGATAGAACACGGATACCCGTATCAAATGCATGACCACTGAATACAACACTGATACCCGTATAAAATGCATTACCATTGAATACAACACTGATACCCGTATAAAATGCATTACCATTGAATACAACACTGACACCCGTATAAAATGCATGACCATTGAAAACAACACTGATACCCGGATAAAATGCATGACCACTGAATACAACAATGATACCCGTATAACATGCATGATCATTGAATACAACACTGACACCCGTATAAAATGCATGACCATTGAAAACAACACTGATACCCGGATAAAATGCATGACCACTGAATACAACACGGATACCCGTATCAAATGCATGACCATTGAATACAACACTGATACCCGTATCAATTGCATGACCATTGAATACAACACTGATACCCGTATCAAATGCATGACCACTGAATACAACACTGATACCCGTATAAAATGCATTACCATTGAATACAACACTGATACCCGTATAAAATGCATGACCATTGAATACAACACTGACACCCGTATAAAATGCATGACCATTGAAAACAACACTGATACCCGGATAAAATGCATGACCACTGAATACAACAATGATACCCGTATAACATGCATGACCATTGAATACAACACTGACATCCGTATAAAATGCATGACCATTGAATACAACACTGATACCCGCATAAAATATATGACCATTGAATACAACACTGACACTCGTATCAAATGCATGACCATTGAATACCCGTTACTTAGAGTCAGTGTCCAAGGCTGGGTAATCTTATATCACCTTGTATGTTAATTCCACAGTATGGCAGCTGTTCTGTCTTTCAACAGTGAAGCTAAATTATTCCGACCGAAACATATCGGCAAACGGCACGTGGACGTATAGCCAGACATACGTTTGTTTGCCATATAATTGATGTCAAAGTGTTCGCAGCCTCTCTGTCAGTCGATCTGATGTAATATCACACTGTATGTACGTGGACGATCCGTTATCTTACACATATATGGACACCAGAAATGGGCTTCACACTTTGTACCCATATGGGGAATCGAACCCGGGTTCACGGGGTGACGAGTGAACGACTTAACTATTAGGCTACCCAATCGGTTTTTGGGGGGACGAAGTGTTCAGATCATGTTGGTAATATTCATGAAAAACTAAAATCTATCCGTGAGATATCCGTTACCAGATATACCTCTTGCCCATTTTGCGATTAGTTTGGCACCAGTGATTCAGAGCAGTTGGCCACGTTTCCTCTCTGTCGCTTATCGGTTTGATCCCGTGCTTTCTCGGATTCTGAGTGCAAACACGTTTTCTCCAACCTGTGTGCCTTTATATGCCAATACACCCCTTCTGCCTCTGTATGCCAATCCGCACCCCTTTACCTATGTGTGCCAATACACCTCTTCTGCCAATCCGCACCCCTCTACCTATATATGTCAATACACCTCTTCTGCCTCTGTATGCCAATCCGCACCCCTTTACCTATATATGCCAATACACCTCTCCTGCCTCTGTATGCCAATCCACACCCCTCTACCTATATATGCCAATACACCCCTTCTGCCTCTGTATGCCAATCCGCACCCCTCTACCTATATATGCCAATACACCTCTTCTGTCTCTGTATGCCAATCCGCACCCCTTTACCTATATATGCCAATACACCTCTCCTGCCTCTGTATGCCAATCCACACCCCTCTACCTATATATGCCAATACACCCCTTCTGCCTCTGTATGCCAATCCGCACCCCTCTACCTATATATGCCAATACACCTCTTCTGCCTCTGTATGCCAATCCGCACCCCTTTACCTATATATGCCAATACACCTCTCCTGCCTCTGTATGCCAATCCACACCCCTTTACCTATATATCCCAATACACCCCTTCTGCCTCTGTATGCCAATCCGCACCCCTCTAACTATATATGCCAATACACCTCTCCTGCCTCTGTATGCCAATCCGCACCCCTTTACCTATATATGCCAATACACCTCTTCTGCCTCTGTATGCCAATCCATACCCCTCCACCTATATATCCCAATACACGCCTTCTGCCTCTGTATGCCAATCCACACCCCTCCACCTATATATGCCAATACGCCCCTTCTGCGTGTGTCTGCCAATACTCCCCACCAATCTATGGATGCAGATCCGCCCCTTCTATATATATATATATCTATGTATGCCGTAAGAGGCGACACAATGATTGGGGTGGTCAAGCATGGTCACACCTTTGACGGTGGGTTATCAAACTTGTGATCATGACCGGATGCTCATAATATCGACCACGTAGGTCATAGCATCGATCACCGGTTTGTCTGCTACCTAACTAGATTATTTCATCGTGGTCATGTATGCGGAATAGTACTAACGTTAAACAACAAATACACCATTTCGTTCAGGAAAACATCCATTGTTGCAAAGCACTCGACCAGGTCTGCTAGAACGTGTTAAAGCTTTCGCTCGTCACGTCAAAGGTCCTGGTTCTGTTCCCATTTCTGGTGTCCCCAGATACTGATGTAATATTGGTAAAAGCACCGTAGCCGTGAATATAAACTCACTCATGGCAGCACAACATACCCTGCAGGTGAGTGGGTGGGTTGCGTGCACACAATTACATCATGGTGAGTCATCTTGATGGGAGGAAAGTCTGAGTGGTCTGTCACGTACGTTGGTGCTGATGAACCCGGGGCCACAGTGGAGGCGTCCATATGTTCGACCTCACGACCTGGGACTCCTTCCACGAAACAATCTTTACTAAGGTCAACCTAAGTCCCATTTTTTAACATTGCACTAAGGTCACCTTAGTGACTTACGGTCACTGTTGTGCTGTTTGAAGGAGGCTGAAGATGTCACCCGGCGAGGTTCTTCACCAGGACATCCATACCAAACAGATACCGCTCTTCTCCCAACTGTTGATAATGGCTTCACAAAAGTGTTGTCAGAACTGACAGTTGGCAGTTCGTTCTGCATTATGGGCCAAAAAAACGCAACCTATTATGTTGAGATCAGTTTTACGCCGCTTTTAGCAAAATTCCAGCAATATCACGACGGGGAACACAAGAAATGGATATCATAGCCTTATAAACAAAGTATATTGCACTCACCCTGTATCAATATAACGTCAACAAATATAACTTCGCGTTCTGATTGTTAAATCATTTATACACACAAAGAGTAGGCAATAATATGAAATTAGCGACGTCTTTCAGCAACACGTGTCCATACCAGTGCTACAATGAGCTCATAAGGAAACAATAGTCCTGGAGTGGGTGCGGCCATATTTCATTTCGATTTATGGACTAAAATTCAATTTGGCGTAATGCCCATTGCAGTGTATCTGTTGACGTGTTAGTTGATGGACACTGCTATAACTACGACGTCATGATCAGCTTTGAAAGTAGCGCCGTTAAACTCATCTCATTCACGTACTGTAATAAACGCGAGTGAGTGCGTTTAGTTTTACGCCGCACTCAGCAATATTCCAGCTATATGGCGGCGATCTGTAAATAATCGAGTCAGGACCAGACAATTCAGTGATCAACAACATGAACCTCGATCTTCGCAACTGGGAACTATGACATGTGTCAACCAACTCAACGAACCTGACCACCCGATCCCGTTAGTCGCCTTTTACGACAAACGTAGTTGCCTTTTATGGCAAGTATGGGTTGCTGCAGGCCTCTCCTACCCTGGGACCTTCACGGGTCATTGTAATAGACATCTTTAAGTGGTATTTAGAAGCTGATATGATGAAGAGCACTTTTTATGGATGGACCAATTCTTTATTGCACCAGATGCGACGTTTGGGTGTAGATCCTAACGCCGTTATCATTTGCTTGATAGCGGTGATGGAATCTGCACAGATCTACTGCAATAAAGCTGTCCATCTATAAAAAGTGCTCCACTGCTGCAATGAGCACTGCTAAGCGATACATCCATGACACACCCCGGGGACAGTTGTTGTACAGGTGAAATACAACTGGTGTGACATAAAAGTGATATAAAACGGAGAGCTGACGTTATAACATACTGCATCACGCAACTGACACATATGCTGGTGCAACACTGACTGTATGTACTTGGCCTATCACGACTACCACCACAGAGGGGAAACTGGTCAGATATTACCTATCAGGTATAGATACATATATTGCAGATTATTATTAGATATATCAGTCCATTTCGACACAAGCTATGCTCCCTAGCATAGATCGGGCTGCTTTTTGAAAACTAACAATATTATGACACTTTTATCAAAAGCAGGTGTTCCTAAATAACAACTAAGTATATAAACAATTTATCTGAGTAAGTGAGCAGGTGAGTATACGCGTTTACGCCGCACTCAGCAATATTCCAGCTGTATATAATCTTGGCCAGACAATCCAGTGATCAACAGCATCCACCTGCGTAACTGGGAACCGATGACATGTGTCAACCAAGTCAGCGAACCTGACCACCCGATCCCGTTAGTCGCCCCTTTCGACAAGCTTATACCATGCCTAGGTATGGATAGCGCGTCGGCCCCTTGATCTTTCACGTGATCTTTCTTTCACATAGTTTTCCATATAATACAGCATAGTCTTCCATATAATCCAGTATCTCATCTTGGTACAGATACCCTGTCCAAGATAATTCTGTACCTCATCTTGGTACAGATACAGTGTTGTGGGTGCGCCAGTAGATCATCATCGTACAGGTACCGTGTCCCAGGTGATCAAGTGCCTCCTCACAACAGACAACCGACAGCTGGCCTTCCCTCTGGTGAAGCAACCGGCTTCATAGTCAACGTCATAAGATAATCCTTAAATAATGTTGAGTCAGCTAATCTTTGTTTTCTGAGATAAAGAATTCAGATGGAAGGAAGGAATGTGGAAATCTGGCATGCAGTCGCCCTCAGATAAGTAAATATTGGTTTTGTAATTTGTGCCGGGCGAGTTATACAATTTCTGCTTGACGTTCCCCAGCGTTACGATGACCTCCGTGGCTGTGTTGACCTTGACAGTGGGCGGTGTAGATAGTCGCTAGTTAATGACGTTCTGGGCTCTCTATTGTCTCACTTGTCACTCTTTGTTGTGGGGTACAGAAACTAATCATGTATACACCATAGGTTTAGATTGTTGTTTTCCATAGATGTTAAGTTATAATGAATGTTCTCATAGTGAACCTGTAAAGCTATATCGAACAAATTTTATGGATTACTAGTTCTTTATTTCATGTGTATGACATTTCGATGCCCTTTCTTGTATCATTGTCGAAAGGGGATGGGAACGTGCCAAGAATCTCAACCTCACTGAATATTTGAGAAGGAGATGTAATCTGTGAGGTTGTATCTAGTTGTATTGTAATGTATTGTATTGTTGTGTTGTCATAAGGATAATGCATCGTTTAACCATAGATAACATTTTGGCGCTAAGATACCTCAATTGTCGATCGAAAGTTGTATTCGAAATTAACAGAAAACATACTTTGCTCATCCTAAACGAAGCGAATAATGTAAGGTTAAACAAAAACAGTGAAATGTTTCTCGGGCATCGGCGCGTCACTTTTATTTGTGCGCGTAACAGTTTTTTATTACAATTTAAAAACAATTTTGACTTTGCCGCGTCCCGATCATCCATTTTTCCACTATAAGAATGAGTGTCTGTAAGTACGAATGTGACTGAATCTAAAACTCTTTAACACTTGCTAAAACGTCCAAAACTGTATTTCTGAGAGAGAAAAATATAAATGTGTGCCTCCCTCGTCACTTTATTTTATCAAAACGTTTTGACAAAGCCCTACCGCCCTCGTCACTTTTGAAACAAATGTACCCTAGAAATATTTAATTATTTCTTATGCAGCCTAATGATTTTAAAGAATGATAATCAACTATAACAATCACGCCTATATGTTTTCAGTTCCATTTTGTATTAAAGTTCATTATCATTCTTTAAAATCATTAGCTGCATATAAGAAATAATTAAATATTTCTAGGGCAAATGTGACGAGGGCGGTAGGATGGGAGTAATCAGACATAAGAACATGACACGGTACAGTGCGTCTGGTGAAAGTATGCATCGTGGTGTCATATTGATAAACTTACGTATACAGCCGGAAAATGCAATAAAAATATTCAGTGTCCTTTTAGTGCCATATCTCGTCCTTCACATGAATCTTCGAAAAGTTAACATATATAATATAGGACTTGAACACTTCCATGATCAATACTACTCTTATTTAGCATGACAGGCTGTTATATGGGTCTAACAATGCCACGACGTGATAACAGATAGGGTGCTGACAGACACCAGGTGTTGGCGAAAAGGTAAGCGCAGCATGTCGCACATGTTGCATGTCACACTGTACCTAAGCTGATGCCGGTAACGTGCGTTACTATAGACATATGTGCGTTACCAGCGTCACGACATGGCGGCAGGTAGATTGCTTGACGATCACTCCCATCGTATTAGTAGTCTTCCGCGTGAATACAATCAAAATTTATTTAGCGCACTGATAAACCTTGATGGTGCTAATACATTGAATGTACAGAGTTTGCTTGTTAATGTTTATGTGTTGAAGAATAAGCATTTTTAAAATCGCCTGAGGACGTCGGTAACTCAAACGACACAAGCCGCCATGTTGGGATGCCGGTAACGTTAGCAGCATGACGTTGAGTAGGGTGACGTCAGTGCCTCACGTGACCAAACTTGGGGACATTGGTTACAGCTCAAGATAAGGAGCTGCATCCCCACATCATGTCGCCATGGATACGTCATTTTAAGTGAGGACATGCCCTCCACGTGTCCACATATAACGCTACCATTGTCACACAGTCTTATGGGAAATCCTTTCTTTTGTCTCGTTTATTTCTATTTTAAGTGGGTACATACGAAGTTACAGCTGTTGTCAGTCGATGTGTAGTAACAACGGACCAAGACATGCAATACGATAATTTATCCTTTTATATCGGAATACAAACTACCGATATGTTTTTCAACCCATTCGTCTTTGTTATATTTCTTGGTTAAGACTGGGTATTCATTTGCGCATATCATACGCAGTTGTTAAGAGCAGTATCAGTTGCTTCCGATTTACAGTACACTGTTATTCTCTATCCGGGATATTAACAAGTGCAAGGATTTGGAAGTCGCGGTGGCTGAGCGGGCTAGGCGGCTGACTTTGTGTGCCGGCGATTAGGTGCCTGACTCTGAGGGTGCAGGTTCGAATCCCGGATGGGACTCAACCCCAAAAGTGCTAGAATTTGTACTTTACTAAGAAAGTGAAATCCCAAATATGACATATGTTGCAAGTAGTTTGTCCTAGTTGGAGTACACGGTGGCCTAGTGGTTAAAGCATTCGCTCGTCAAGCCGAGGGCACAAGTTTGATTCCACTCATCACCTCTCGGTTCTCCGCTACGATGATGTGGTTGGAATATGCCTAAATGCGGCGTAAAACTATTTATTATCATTGGGAGGAATGTTGTGGGGTACCGGTGAAGGTCCCAGGGTAGAATAAGCCTTCAGCAACCCATACTTGCCATAAAAGGCGACTATGCTTGTCGTAAGAGGTGACTAACGGGATCGGGTGGTAAGGCTCGCTGACTTCGTTGACATGTCATCGGTTCCCAGATCGATGCTCATGTTGTTGATCACTGGATTGTCTGGTCCAGACTCGATTATTTACAGACCGCCGCCATATAGTTGGAATATTGCTGAGTGCGGCATAAAACTAAACTCACTCAAAGTTATGGGGAGAAGGGGTAACCAACATGTATAAGCAGTCGCTGCCGAAAGTAACCGGTATTTATTCCGTAAATCCGTACCACTGATGATATTGGTGCCACTACTCGTGTTTGTGCTGGAATATCTATTTATACAGAAGCTAAGACGCGCGATGGAACAACAAAAGAACGTTAGAATCCATGATCATACACCTCCTGTCTCCATGGAACTAGGAAGAAAAGAAGACGCTGATAATCCTTGATGGACCCAAACCGAATCGGCAAACGTTGTTACCGTCATGGTATTTGTTTCCGAAATGAAACATTTTGAGAATAGCTTTTGTTAAATATCTTGAATATAAGTTAGAAAGGGGACTTGAGAACCCTAGATACTGAAGAACTCTAGGCTTGCCAAAACGTTGCAGATTTGCTTTGGACTGGAAGATATATTTACGTAATGGGAGAAAAGTGTGACTGAGTAAAGTAATGACATTTGATGATATATTAAAAGTCACACTTATGATTCTGGATAATCAGTCGCACGTTGCGGACAAGGTTCACGCCTACATTGTTATAGAACCTTATAGTTGTGTCAAAGTTCGGTCATTGAATGATGGTGGTAGCTCACAATCCAGTATCTGCGATCAATTAACGGTATTGGTGTTACGTCATGACTGGATCTTCCTGGCTTAACAGCTTTGCACCTTTCCCAGTCAGGCTACAGTCAGTGCATAAACTCCTTAGTTTTATAACCAGATTGATCAATGAGGGGATAGATCAAATTAAGCCCCCTCTACCCCACCCCCTTGAAACACGACCCCGACAGCTCTATCCCTGCCCGTGTACCTTGTCGGCGTTAAGTGAATGACCCTAGGTAACATGAACCCGTCTTATCTTACACCATAAATCAGACAATGAGATCAAAGGACGCGCTCCGCGGTCACGCCAGGTGACCGTTGCAGGTCTCATAACCCCACGGCTGACCAGTGTCCAAGTACGTGATATAACGGCGCTGGATGAAATAAAGATTTCACACGGATAAGAGACACCCATATTAACACAGTCCATCACGCAAACAGTTCGTGCCAGGCTTTTGTGATAATTAAAATTACACCGAAATGGGTTTTCGATGCAAGCACATGGCGTTTTTGTAGAAATAAAGACCCATGAAGATCGAGGTTATTTGGTTAACTATTGCCTAACGTGACTGGAAGTCTTTGAGTTGTTAGTTGTACAGGCACTTCCATAGACTAACAACTAGTCTCTGAAATGAACATATTTTACTGAAAACACGTTCATAGTGAAAAAAAATAATACAATAAAATGGAGCCCTGAGACTTTCTTCATTTTCAGAAGCTAAGGAAATCTAGACTTGCCACATTTTCTAGACTTGCGTGGGCTTTCTTGGATATATTTACTTCAGGGTCTGTACGACAGACTAGCACTTCCACATTTCACTCTCCTAGAAATAATGGCACGTATGGGAAGACAAATTAAATTCTGGGCACATACAACCCCACGATCTGTGCTATATATTTGGTCCCCATGTTTAGAATTGTCCAAATGCCCTGTCGACGTGCATTATAACGTGTTGACGTGTCCTGGGTTGAAATTTGTCTCCAACAAGCCCATGGTCGTAAGAAGCGACCAAATTCATTTTGATCAGAGTTGATGACCTGGCTGATAAAACGTCATCGTATCCCGACGGAGGAGATTGGCGTGCAGCAAATCAATCACCTGATTATCTGCTTCAGAGACGATTATTTACAAGCTGTCGTCATAAAGATGGAATAGTGTTGATTTATACAACAACCAAACTTTAATGTAGAGATGGAATCGGTTACTGATAGGTCACTGTGACCTTAACAGCTTGATGACGTAACACAGGCTCTTTATGAGAATGGGGACTTTCCCATTACAATTTCCGATAATCCACCGGTCGATAAATATAGACATTCTAAAGTATGCATGCAAGTGATTCATGTCTCCGGGACAATTAGTTTCCGCAGGAAAAATGTTTCAGAAACTCGCCGTGGAAATACTATTTCAGTGAACAGTTTCTGCTGCATAATATTTCCTGGGGTGTTGCTTCCCGTTGGAAGAATGTCCATGGGGAAGATATATCTTATTACATGTGAAGGAGATCGATATAACAGTGGGAAGTTGGCCATGGTGCCATATCACCAATCTGTCACATGTAATGGTTTATTGTTAACACCCTCCTACGCGATCCACTCAAAACTCACGCTCCCGTCTCAGGATTACACGTGCTGTTTATGCTCATATAATGTGACTATTTTCGTCATTTGATTATTCGATACATGTTGTTTTGCCATAGTCCCGTCAACGCTCCCTATAAATGATAAACGTTACACAGATAAGTCTAACATGCCGAAAATCGAAATTACGTGACTTATGCATCTCAAGTAATGGCTCCATGACCTTGATGAGGATGATACCGACCCGACTCAGTGCTCTGTGCTGTTTGCACATACTTAACACAGTCTTCTATACCCGTTAAGGGCGGCAGTAATCCAGTGCATCGTACGTGAAGGGAAACATTTGAACAGACGTGTCACATTAAATAGGGTACGTGGGTCGGTCTGTATATCTATAGCTTTGACAAAAGAAACCATGACAACCAGACCGGAAGTATAGGAAATGGGTCGATCGCGCTGACTACAATACACTTTCATCCCGTTGTCATCTCCAGTTTGACCAAATCTCAAGATGCGAGTAATCAGGGGCGGAGACATCTTTTTGAGAAAGGTGGGGTGCACATTATGGTGACGTACGTGTGTGTGTGTGTGTGTGTGTGTGTGTGTGTGTGTGTGTGTGTGTGTGTGTGTGTGTGTGTGTGTGTGTGTGTGTGTGTGTGTGTGTGTGTGTGTGTGTGTGTGTGTGTGTGTGTGTGTGTGTGTGTGTGTGTGTGTGAAGGGTTGGGGGATGGGGGGATGCACACTTCATTTTTCTCCGGAGTGTCAATGATCAATAACAAACTGTCAAAATTACTTTACAAAGGTGAGTGCGCACCCCTACACCCCCGCCCCACCCCCGGGGTCAGTAGTTAAGTCTCCACCCATAGTGATGGAAGTTCCGTGTTTGATTTACATCATAGATACCTTGGGGCATTGCTACACTCACTCACTCACTCACTCACTCACTCACTCACTCACTCACTCACTCACTCACTCACTCACTCACTCACTCACTCACTCACTCACTCACTCACTCACTCACTCACTCACTCACTCACTCATACGCGGCAGCCTGAAATATTAATCAGTGGGTTGCCTGGCCTAATCACAGGTGGGCGAGCGATAGCTGGCCTATTGCCTAGAGTAACCAACTCACTGCATGCTCTTACAATTAGACAAATTATCTCCGGCATCTCCGGCTCTCATGATCGTGACCTGTCATTGACCCGCACGTAACATTTTCACATTCCATGGTAAGCGATGAGGCGTATGCACTTATTATGATCTCGATATATCAACACTTAGCGTTATCCTTCTACCTGTTCAGACGAACCTTTATGCTTGTAAAATGTATCTCTTATACCCGACTTCTGCGTAGTATCGTCCATATCGCTAAAATCTTCACCCCCACCCCCTCGTAAAGTCAGCTTAAACTCCGACATCAACGTCTACAGAGCATATCTATGCCCCTATTTCAACTTCAACGATGTGTCCAATCATCCCGTATTTTCGATAGATCGCTTCATGCCGTCACACGTCTACCCCACTTCAACTAGCTCATTTAACGCTTGTCCTGTATACAGTGGAAGCTCTCAAAATCGGCATCTGTCCAATCCAGCAAGCTGTCAACACCGGCATGAAATCACAGTCCCATCCGTGACTTTTACATTTGTCATCAGCTCTGTAATCTAGCACACTGTCTAAACTGATTGTGTATTCAGTCCCAACGAGTGCCGGTTTAGACAGCTTCCACTGTATATCTTTCTACCGTATATAATTATACAAACACAGCGTCTACCATATATACCGAGCCGTCATATTAATCGTACACAACCGGTAAAAACTTTATTCCTGTATATATTACCCACACTTTTGCCCATATGTCTCACAGCCTTCTTAAGGGGGCGGTGGGGTAGCCTAATGGTTAAGGCATCCGCTCGTCAGGCCGAAGATCCGGGTTCAGTTCCCCACATGGGTACAATACGTGTATTTCTGGAGTCCCACTCCGTGATATTAATGAAATATTACTAAAAGCGGTGTAAAACGATACTCACTCCATTTAAACCTATATATCCGATCGTGATATTAAACGATTGGTATCTGTCACATTGACCCGTTACACTCTACCTCTAATTCCGCCATTATAACCTGTTTTATCGTGCATATAAAACGACTACATAATAATATTTAATATATTGACCTATTTCTCTACAATATATTCAACCACCATATACACCCCATCTTTAGCACTATGCGTGAGTGTGTGTAGGTTTACGCCGCACCCAGCAATATTCCAGCTATATGGCGGCGATCTGTAAATAATCGAGTCAGGACCAGACAATCCAATGATCAACAACATGAACCTCGATCTTCGCAACTGGGAACCTATGACATGTGTCAACCAACTGACGACGAACCTGACCACCTGATCCCGTTAGTCGCCTTTTACGACAAGCGTAGTTGCCTTTTAGCAAGTATGGGTTGCTGAAGGCCTATTCTACCCCGGACCTTCACAGGTCTTAGCACTACACCCCGGGGGTAATGTAATAACTGCCTACTATGGAGGTGGAGCTCTTGGGAATCTGAAAAATCTTTGGTTTGAATCCAGCTTCATGAATTTTTGGCATGATACTGGTGCTGCTGGGATCTACCAAAGTGGAAAATGTCGGCACCAGTGCACCACTTCGTGTTTGGGTATATATTTTGTACGTCACATGTATATGAGGGTTATAATCAAAACATACTCTGTACGATCACTTATATTTTTATAATAACCAGTTTCCATGACGTTTAGGATATAACATATATCATATTTGTTATTACACTTTCTTAGTGAAGTACAGATTCCAGTCCTTTATTTGTGTTGTGTCCCATCCGGGATTTGAACCCACTCCCTCAAAGTCAAGTACCTAATTGAGAGTCAACTAAATCAGTCGCCTAACCTGCTCAGCCACCGCGACCTTAACAGTGCTAGAATCTGTACTCAGAAAGTGCAATCACAAATATCCTATCCCCACGTTTGTCCGCGGCTTCTACTCTACATGCCATATCTACACTCAACGATGCATACGGGTGATGTTATCTGTACAACTAACGTTTAATCTTCATCAACCTCGGTTATCCAGCGTCTGGTATTGACATTCTATTCTGATAAATACTCTCGAACCTTCTCCACCCAAACTTCACTGTGGAAAGAGACGTCAGAATCTCAATCTGAGATTTCTGTCAGTCACTGGAGAAATTTGATGAATTTTCAAGCTTGAATTGAGCTGTAACTGTAAATGGACCCAGGGTATCTATCACAACAGATATGGGATACAATACACTAGATAATCGATATGGCACTAGTACTGAATATGTTCAACCTCCATGGTTTACCCCTTTGTCTGACTCTATCTTCCCGGCGTTTGACCACACCTGACAACCGATCTGACACTACCCTACACCTCAGTATGCCTCCTGTACAGTTGTGTTTAACCCAACATGCCATCCGGCGACTCTGTGTGCCGAGCGCGCTCCCTGCTGCAGATACGGGAGAGAATGTTGCAAATACCAGCTGCCGCAGCTACATCTCAGTAGTGACATTTTCAAGTACAGGTGTATTTATGTTTCAGTTATTTCGGTCGTTGTTTGGCCTGCACGTGCATGTATCGGAAACGCCGAGGAAGTGCTGCACGTAGTCAGATAGTTCAACATCCGACATAGTCCAGCTGAAACAACCTGACCATCTGACCGAGGACGGACACACGCGGCCTAGCTATTTCCCCTTCCTGTCAGTGTCAATATGGCGACAATGTCTGCCTGGTGATCGAGGTGAAAGGAAGTGGCACCACGTCGCTCCAAGATCCTATCTGAGGCCCCGACTGTGGCTAACATTACAAATACAAAACAGTTGCTGAAAATAGATGAATATACTGTTATGTTATGTTTAACATATCTGGGCATGTTTAACACTGAAGTGCAAAAGAAACTATACACTTTATAACTGCATGTGTATTATTAATTACAAACGCTATCCAAACATTCCTTATCTGAACATTACTTACCTTACATTATCAAAGATGTATGTAAACATTTTTTTGCCCGTCATTTAAGGTTTAATTATCTTCGTTTACCTGGTCCGGACACAGTGTCGATATTGATAGTGCGGCATAAAACAACAGATAAATGCATAATAATTTGTCGAGTATTGTTTTAACGCCGCAACGCAATATTAACGAACAATCACGGCGTTAGACGCTTGAGTTGCGTTTCCCACACTCCCAGAATCGAACCCTGTCTCCCACTGTTGAACATATGAATATACACAAACAGATCAGGTACCTGGAAGTTGTAAGAGGAACTATGTTTGTTTCACAAACACATTGCATTCCCTTGAATTATTTTGAAACCTGGTCGACATTAATCCCCTGATGGACTGACAGGCACTGCACCCTAACGGAAGAACTGAGTATTATATTACTTGATGTTCACATGTTTTCTGCCATTTCCATTGGACAAAAGTGATGAGTGTACGCTTGCGTGATGGCACTGTTGACAAGGAAGTGCTATTCAATACATCAATATGTCAGTCTGTTGACTCATATTCACATGCAACGTCAGGAAATATCATCAGTCCAAACCCTTCCATTCCGGACCCCACACATTCCGGACTATATTGTTTGGGCGGCAGCATTCATCCTTAGGTACGTGGCCCCATCACTCCCCGTCATCGTCCTCATTAACGAGTTCTTGCTTTTGTTTGTTTGAGTGTTTGTTTCTTTCTTGTTCTGCATGGATGTACAAGTGTCATGATAACAGCACACGTGTTTTAGCTTGTCATTCACAGCATATGTTATTGGCAGCACGTTACTTGGCTGTTTACAGTTACCTTAGATCTTTCCTTTCACCTTTTATGTAATCTGTTAATTACCTTACCTGTGATTTTACCTGTTACCTGGATATTACCTCTTATCTTGCTAGCTGTTGCCTCAAGGTGACTTGCTACCTTCGTAGTCTAGTAGCTAAAGCGTTCGCTCCTCACGCCGAAGACCCGAGTTCGATTCCCCACATGGCTACAATGTGTGAAGTCCATTTTCTGGTGTCCCCCGCCGTGATATTGCTGGAATATTGCTAAAACGGCGTAAAACCAAACCCACTCAGTTGTTACCTTTGTTGTTGTCTGTTACCTGTTATCTGAATGTTACCTGTTATCTGAATGTTACCTGTTATCTGAATGTTACCTGTTACCTTGGATGTTACCCTGTTCGGTGGGGCTAGATTAGTGCTTGAAGTGCTCCCTTATCACGGCGAAGACCCAGATTCCACACACTTCGATTACTTTTGATGTTACCTATAACATTTGACGTTACCTGTAACCTGAATGTTACAGGTTTTGTTATCTGTTACTATGGAAAACACATAAACAGTCTAATGTTTACCAGCCACAATATACACTTCGGGACTCCAGGCAGACACTACATGAAAGACAACGGAGAGGGTGGCAGGCACACAGTGACAGTCTCTCTCTCTCTCTCTCTCCCTCCCTCCCCCCCCTCTCTCTCTCTCTCCCTCTCTCTCTCTCTGTACGTGCCTGTGCATTGTTCTAACTCACACTCATACACCCCCACCCTTTCCACCCACTCAATCACTCACACACTCACTATGTGCAACAAGGTGTATAAGCTTACTATGTGCAACAAGGTCTTTAAGCTCACTCTCACCCACCCATCCAAAACCTCACTCACTCACGATGCGCAACAAGGTCTATAAGCTCGCTCACTCCCTACCCACCCACAAACTTACTCACTCACCCACCACCCACCCACAAACTTACGATGTGCAACTCACTCACTCACCACCCATCCACAAACTCAACTCACTGTTACAGCAATCATCACTCAACCCCCCACCCAGCAGGCCAGCACCTGTCGCGTTCAGCTGAGTACCGCGATCCCGGGTCTGGAATAATACTTTTAACGTGCACACGCTTCCTCACCCCAGAAAAAAAACAGCTGTTGTCTGCATCCTACGCATTTGTGACCTTTGAAGAATTCAGCTAAGGGGAGACAACAGTGTGGGCTCTGAGACACAACCATGGTCCAGAGAAAGCTGAGTGTCAGTCATGTCGGTGAGTTACATCATGGCAGATGGACCATCACTTTTTGTCAATGATGTTAAGGGTGTTCTGGGTTTGATAGCGTTTAATGGAATTTAAATAAATACATTTATACAAATACATCCAAAGTCTAACACATACTGGGAAATCTATATTACTGATGTTTCAAAATGAATTAAGTCTAGGAGCTCTCTTTCATCATACTGTCCGTTAACATGATAAACACACTACTTTCTGTACAACATGGTCGTCACTGTTGTCAGTCCAGTTGACAGTCCAAGATGTAGAATTTGCCCGGTTTTGACAAGTCGGGGGCTGTCTGGGCAAGCGTTTGCTTTATTTGGACCATTAGCTCGTTCATCAGCAATATCGTGCGAAATACACTGAGCTGTAACATAGCTCCTTGCGTTAAAGTGTTACATAGACTCGCCAAAATGACTCTACGCTGGACATATTTATTTTCTCTTAATCCATTTTAAAAGATCAATTCTCGTTGCGGTAAAAATCAATCGAAGCATAGAGTTGCCACAGAAACTGATTTTCATTCTTACCGACAAAAACTGCAGCACTTTTTTCTTTGATACGGCCCCCAAGACACGTCCGACAGGTGGGTGGCAGGCCTACGTCATGCGTGCTTTTTGCCAAAGAGAAAAATACAAATCTGTTCTGAAAATTGATAGTTGCTGTGCTAAGGTCTGACAAGTTCTGCAACAGTCTGCAATCAAATCCTGCAGATAAGATAAACACAGTTAACAGAACTGCGTGCTTTGCCACGATGCCGTTGGGAGCTGGTCCTCGTGTTGCGTGGTTGCGGATCGCCACCAAGTCGGGATATCCAGTTTAAGAAACCGTGCTTCAGGATGCTGCAAGCAAAAGTGCTCGGTGTCTAGATAACCCCTCTCAAATGTGTACAAAGGTTCGTTTACGTTTACAATTAGGTATATCTTTATACCAGACCTTTTACGTTTGAATGATTATTTAATGCAATTATTGGGTAGAGATGTCATCGTAAAATATCTTTAGATTACAGGAAGCGTCGTGCACAGTTAAATCCCGGTTTTCAAAAACAGATATTCAGGGAGCGGAATGTCGATGTACTGTTGTATACAAATAAATATCGATTTCCCCCATTTCTCGTTAATCCGGGCATTTGACCCCCCGGTTAAATTATAGTCTGGATTAACGAGGTTTCAATGTAAACACGGAACATTACTCGTCTTTGTAATGACGTTATTGATGTGAAACAAGATGAGTTTACACGATTGGATGGATATTTTCTCCATTTTTGTGACAGAGCTGGTGTCTTCGAGTGAGGACTAATAGCTAACACAGTTATAATCATCGCAACGAGCGAATATTTCAGGCTATTGACATAAGTGAGTTTCCGAATAACCCACAGTTCGTAATTTCAGCGAGAGCAAGGCACGTTTTGTCAAATAATGAATCCTTGAATACATAATATCCAAACCATATACAATCAGCACACGCTGAAAAAACATGGGAACGAAATGGATCTAGCGTCATAATGAATGTCTGAACTATCGTCCACGACTTATTCAGTAAACGGTCCTACAATTGAGTGTGCGAATGAGTTTAGTTTTATGCCTCTTTTAGAAATACTCCAGCAATGTCACGGCGGGGCCACTAATATAAGCACTGTGTCATGTATATACACACTGAGTAAAGATCAGAACTGGTCATCTGCAACCCAAAGGTTTTCTGTCCTAGGAAAGGCAATCCGACTTCTGCACCTCTGTGACCCAACCTCACAAACACATAAAATCCTTCATACACTTAAGCCTAGTAGAGTTACGTCCCTTTATTGTGAATGGCGGTAATTACTAGAAATGCATATATAAAGTTATCAGTGACAGGTTCGTATGGTGACATGAATGCCATCTATTTTCAGTTACCAAATATATTTATAAGTGTTTTATAACATTACAAAGTAGGCAGGTGGGTATCACAAAGAAGATGCACCTCCCAAACAAGCGGCAGTAAAATATCACTTACTCCAGCCGCGGGTCACTCGTAAATAACATTGTCAAAATAAAATGTTGTTTTCCCAATGATGTCAGTAATGGCGTTGTCAGCTGTACATGTTCTGTATCATTTTTCACGTCTGTAGCCTCAGTCTGTACTGTATATGGAATGTCCCTCCACACGGAGTGAGGGAGCGAGCGGTGGGGTAGCCTAGTGGTAAAAGCGTTGGCTCGTCACACCGAAGACCCGGGTTCCATTCCCCACATGGGTACAATGTGTTAGGCCCATTTTCTGGTGTCCCCCGCCGTGATATCGCTGGAATACGTGTATTGCTAAAAGCGGCGTAAAACCAAACTCACTCACTCCTTGGATGGGTATGCCAGAGACCTGGGACCCGTTATGATCATGAGACTTGTAGATTAAAGTACCATCTTATTCTTCTATGATTGTGAAGTTGTTTTGTCTTTGACGCGTTAGATGTGACCATGCAGTCACCGTTTTGAATAAGATACATGATTAAGATATTGGAAAACTCGAAATTGTAACCTTCGAGATGACTAATATATTGCCATTTCTTTGAGAAATTTGATGTCAGGAATTAACATAACGGGAACTGGGGTAGAGTAGGGTATCGGGGGTGGGGTACCCGGGTTGAAACTTTGGACCCGTCTCAGCCCTACCGTCACTGATACAAAAAAACATACAGAACGAACAATTGTACTTGATACAAATCGACCCATGAAGGTCTACCCGGGTTAGAATAGGCCTTTAGCAACCCAAACTTGCCATAAAAGGCGACAATGCTTGTCGTAACAGGTGACTAACGGGATCGGGTTGTCAGGCTCGCTAACTTGGTTGACACATGCTCATGTTGTTGATCACTTGATTGTCTAGTGCACAGTCGATTATTTACAGACCGCCGCCGTATAGTGGAATATTGCTGAGTGCGGCGTAAAACTAAACTCACTCACTCACTTGATAAAAATCAGACATTTCTGTGAGTGCATATAGAAGTTGATGTGTTGAACAGCGATGTGTTTTCTATGGATATACAACTGATATTAAAGGCGTTGTTTCTTCATAAAACTTTCCTCGTTGTTAAGAAACCAAACAACTCACTATAAACGGATTATATAACTCTCTGTGGGGGTTTGAAAACCAACGAAGATTCTAAAATGAATAGCCAAAATACTGGACTCACTGACTCACGCACTAACTCATGCAAACAGTCACTCACCAACTATAAATATATTAATGAAACTGTAATCACTTTGTTGATGTCTCATGCATATATTTATGAAAAAAAAATTAAATGTTCCTCTCAAAAGCCAAGTCCTTAAAAGTCCACTGGAGAGCAACTAAATTTATCTCGACATAATTACTTGAACAAAGTTGAATTTTTAACTTTTTAATCATTTTAATTACGGATACTGATATTTCCACCAACAGTGCATGCGCGGTTGCTGAAATCAAAGTAAAAACTTTATTTCAAAAGTGATGTGACACAGTCTTATCAGGCTATCTGATACATGTAAATGTATGTCAAATACAGTGTTTCTCTCTCTCTCTCTCTCTCTCTCTCTCTCTCTCTCTCTCTCTCTCTCTCTCTCTCTGATCGCTTGATTCCTCTTGGTCTTTAAAGAAAATCCTCCTTCAATTAATTATTGAAAAAAATCGAATATGATTTCTAGGACTTTTAGGGATAAATCGATGTAATTAAATTGCATCTGCCTTAATAGCATTATACTGAGAGGTACTTTCAGTGAGAGGGTTCAGATTGTAACCACAAGTGTTTCAGCTATATTGTGACTAAATCAAATTATATATCTATAGCAAGTGAAAGTAGGTTTTAAAAACCTGTCAGCGAAGGACAGTAAAACAACTAGAGTATCACAGATATAAATTTAAAACTTAAATCTAAAATATTCATCTTAACTATAAATGATACTGCGATATAAAAACAGGCGTTAGATTGCCAACAACTGAAGGTAGATCTCCATACTAGGAGAGTACCTTTCAGATGTTAGCAGACAAAGCAGTGCGTGATTCTGTTGCCCGTGTTTATCTACATTTCACACGTCCACTTGAATGATTGAGTATGATTTTACGCCGCTTCTTGCAATATTGTCGCAATATCACGGCAGGCAAACGCTTTAACCACTAGGCTACCACCGCCCATCTTGTCTTTAAGTCTTTGTGACGCAGTAACATTATCTCTGTACAGTTCGATACAACGTGGCTGGTAGGCTCTTTGTCAGACACGTGACTGGCATGCTTGTTGGTTTAAGACCTACTGGCTATTGCAGGTGGACTGGTCATTGATATTCACACCCAGGGCAGTCCGCGACAAGGTTATACATTGCGTTAGTCTAATGACCAAGCGGGACGAGTCTTGTCTCCTCTCTGGAGTCACCTGACCGGAGTCTCCTCTCCATCTGACCGGAGTCTCCTCTCCACCGGACCGGAGTCTCCTCTCCACCGGAGACACTGTGCCGACCAACGGCTGACTTGAGTGTTGTTTTCAATATCCGGATTTCTCGAACATTTAACGTTTTATGATGCTGGAACAGGAATGGTGACTTGGTTAAAACATAAATTTATCCACAAAGAATCACTAAACATTGCATTAATTAACACCACATCATGCAGTATGTATATCATATAAACAGAATACACAAGAACTATATACACGAAAACGACAAATTAGCTCATATAATTTTAATGTGTATCGTAAGTGTTTATGAACCCTGAACAATTAGGATAATTAAGTATAAAGCGAACATGTCCACGCAACTAGTGCTGCGTGGACTGGGACACATAGTCACAGTACTTTGTCCAAGTTTACTGCACGTTGCTGTACCCGCAACTAGATGTTTGCACGTATTCATGTGGCCACCATCTGGTTACATACCAACGGATTCGTGGGTTCTGTAAGTGCACAGAGTTGTGTAATGCACACTAGGGGTTGTGACAACATGGAAAGAGTCTGCACACAAAGTTGACTCCAAGGTTCATACACCCAGTCACAGGCAGACTCGATCCTGACACTTAAACCTCGCTGGATCACTAGTCTGTGTCTTTTGCCAGCTCGCCCGTACGGTCACATTTCATTATACGTGTACACAAGAATTGGCTATACGAAAATGGCAAATTAACTCAAACAGTGTATTGTACGTGCTTATGAAACTTTATCAGTTACATTTCAGTATGTGTTCACAAGAACTGGATACAAAAAAACTGGCAATTAACTCAAATATGTGTATTGTACGTGCATGTGAACCTTGAGCAGTTACATTTTACTATGTGTTCACAAGAACTGGAGACACGAAAACAACAAATTAAGTTATATATGTGCATTGTGCCTGCTTATTAATCTTGAGCAGTTACATTTCGTTACATATGTACATACACTGGATCAGAGACTTTACACGGCCGTGAACATTTTGCTGACAGTAATTCTGATATCTTGCTTGTTGGGGTACATTGTGCTGGTGGATGTAATTGCACAGCTCGTGGGTAGAGATATAAACGTGGCATTACTCACAACGCTATGAAACAGGTAGCCTTTACTGAACTCCGTGTCTAAATGAGTGCTGCTGTTGTCGACCATGGCAGCCTAACGGTGAAACATTCAATTTTAAAGAGGAAATTTGCACGAATTATTTGTTAGTTGATCCTAGTACCTTAGAGAAACTGCACACTTATCGTATAGTGCTGAAGTATAGGAAATCCCTGTGTCTGATTGATTATTCCTGAATAACATATACACTCTTCAAAACTAGAAACGCATATGTGCTTTTGACGATATCTGAGTCATTGAGCTGCGTCAAAAACGATACAAATATACTATTTCTTTCCAAAACGTCACGTCGTATGATTGTAAACATTCTATTTTAAAGAGGAAATTTGCACGAATTATTTCGTAGTTGATCGTAGTACATTAAAGAAACTGCACACATATCGTATAGTGCTGAAGTATAGGAAATCCCTGTGTCTGACTGATTATTCCAGAATAACACATACACTCTTCAAAGCTAGAAACACCTTTGTATGACTGTAGACAGTGTCAGAGACAAAAATGCGGCAATTGTAACTTATCCCTTTTTTTTAAACGTTTTAAGAAATATTCACCAAAGCGTCATCAAGGAAACATGCAAATCAAAATACACGTGCAAGTAGGCTGTAACTCTTGCAGTGTCGATCAGTATAACAAAGCAAACGTCGTGTTTAATGTTGTAATTCGGTTTTGCCTGGAAACGAGGAAGTCATCACGCCACGATTGTTGCAAATCGAAACATCGCCATAGGCCGCCTTGAAGCAGGGGAGTCGCAGTCTGCAGTTGCCCAAACTTTTAACGTTCATCAGAGCACTTTGTTACACCTTTAGAGTCGTTTCCTGCAGTCCAATTCCACCCAAGATCGCGCGGGAATCCAAGAGTTACCACCTAAGCCCAGACCGCAACATCCGGGTTGCTCACTTGCGTCAACGCATTGTCATAGTCGTGGAGACAGCGCAACGCATCCCTGGTTTGAGATAAGATGAGTGTGATTGCTGATGATTTTGGAAACAAACTGCCAACTTACTCTCAAGGAAATGATATGTAGATGTTGCAATAACTTTTTAGACCCGTGGAATGTTGCTGCCGGTCGAATCTAGCCCAACATAGGTGCTGTCAGTGTGGCTCGAATTAATAAAGAATTTAAAGGTGAGTTTTGGCTGACATGATTTTGACGTGGAATTGCGGGATAAGCTGTTGTCGGTGAGTACACCTTTTGAAATAATGATGGGATTGTGACCATTTATGGCTCATTTTGTGGGAACAGCATTTGGCTTTCGATCCGTGGCCTAATTTCGAAGCCTAGGCGGGGCATTAAAATATTTTACGTGGTAAAATCTAATTTAGATTGAGGAAGGGGGTGGTTTCGTCGTCACAATCCTTTGGTTTTACATAGTACTAGGGTAGGATCTATAAAAGTATATATCTTTCTAACATCGTTTCTAAGCGATACCTGCCCCAGCGTATATGTGCCGAGACGGTATCGAGCCAGTGCCGACCAGTACTTGCTGCTTATGGTTACCATACAGAGTACCGAGTTTGATGTCATCTTGTAAGTCAAGTTGTGCTGGCGACGCATGAATGTTTACATTCCATCTTTGAAACTGGACTGTTTTCAAACCAACGCAATAAATTATTCTAAAAATGGCTTATGCCTTTCTTTATTTACTTGAAGAGTGCAGTACTCTTCATCTTCACCACTACAGATACTGGTCTACTGCGTTGTGAAACGTATTCTGCTAAAAGACGTGAACCCTCTCAACGTCACTATGTGTCATGACAGCTTCACTCAAGCCATTGTTCGTTCACGCTGCAGTCGCTCACAGCCGCCTTCATAGGAGCAGAACTTTGATTGTTATTGTGAGAACAATTCTAAAGTAAATGGTTGCCTTTCAATACCATTCTTAGGTTCTAGTCTAAAATGATATTCATATCCACGCTTTTGAGGTTTGAACAACCTGATTGTATTTATAGAAGCAAGAAGGTCTTTTTAGCGGGTAATTATAACAGTTTCTGACGCGAATTAACGCACACAAATTTGATCTGACAGTTTCGTGTTAGTCACACCTCCCAGACAACTAGTCTTTAATGCGGAACACCTCTCATGACCTTTTCGTAATTTTTAAACAAAAAAAAAACGATTCCAGATTTTGGTTGTAACCAGTATAATTCTTTTGTTCTGAGAGGAAATAAATTGAAAAGAGTGATATGATTACTATGCGCCGTGGCACAGACAATCAAATTTTAGTTCGGTTGCCATGCCAACCAATTGCAGAGTCATTACGCATTTCTATTTAGGACATAATATGAAAGGGATAATTTTGCCAATTTCCTCTGTGAGTAGTCTTGCCTTTTTAAGCTGTACTGTAAAGCCTGGGGCAGAGGAAAGGATGCGGGATGGGACATTGCGAGCCAAGCGAGAGTTTCTCAGCATAGCTTGTGAAACATGTGAATTTGATAATCCCTATTCCCTTCAAGGTGTCCAACATGACACTGTGGAGAGTGTTCTACCATTCACCGAAGAACGTACACAGAAATGTCTTTGGGCAATGATCACTTTGAAATATGGCAGCAATGTTTCATGTATTGATTCAATAATGTTTTTCATCAGCGATTGAAATTCCTCCAGGTAACTTAGAACTTAGAAATCGATATGGTTCTCAATGGTAACGCGTTTCAACACTGATAGTTATCAGGAGCTCGAGGTATTTATTTGAATCTATTTTAGTTAGAATGTTTGTCACACTTTATTACGGAGAAGACTTTACAAGATATGCCCCCAGTTGATCTGTATTTCTCGTTAAGCTGACCAGTGTAATATCAGAGTTCTAGTTTCCTTGGTCTCCATGGATACCAGGTAAAGTGTCGCACACAAGATAGCATCTACCCATATCAGGAGAGGCTAGAAATGAACATGCAAAAAATAGATATACAGTGGTGAATTAGTTCTTACGGTTATTGTTTTGTCCTCACCTGTAAAGTAGTTCAGTTCAGTATGAAGTTTGTACATTTTTTGTCAAATCCAGGTTAGTTGTACAACGAAGGTTCCCTTTATGTATTACATCCTTCTGGAATTTTGTTTTCCTAAATTGGACTAATCCGACTGATCTCGAACCTCCCAGCCAGGTTTACTTTTGATTACTCAGCTCTAGTGTAAATATAGTAACTTGCAGTCAACTGCAGTCTAATGGATCTTAGTACAATTAACATGTAACAATACTTTCCTTCCCCTGGCTGTTTATATGTAACATCGCTGACCCATTTATCAACAATGATATACTACTTAACTACGTGATAACCCGTTCATAATTACCTAGTCCCCGGTGCAGTGTAACATGGCAACCGACACAATGGGTGTCGAACATTTTTCCCCTGCGTTTTGACTGGACGACCTGCAGGGTGCCGTTGTACAAGGCCAACTATGCCTGTAGTAAGGTTATGTTATTGATGAGAGTTACGATCACCATAGCGCTACGTCTGTCGTAAGTCAGTGTGTGATGGTAATGGAGTTACGATTACCATAGCGCTAGGTCTGTCGTAAGTCAGTGTGATGGTAATGGAGTTACGATCACCATAGCGCTACGTCTGTCGTAAGTCAGTGTGTGATGGTAATGGAGTTACGATTACCATAGCGCTAGGGCTGTCGTAAGTCAGTGTGATGGTGTGGGAGTTACGATCACCACAGCGACACGTCAGAGATATGGGAGTTGCGATTACCCTAGCGCTACGCCTATCGAAAGTCTGTTATCAGGTATGAGAATTATGATCAACTTACCGCTACGCCTGTTGTAAATCTATGTGATAGTATAGGAGTTACGATCACTCTTAGCGCTACGCCTATCCTAAGTCTGTGTGACGGTATGGGAGTTACGATCACCTTAGCGCTATGCCACCGTAAGTTTGTGTTTAGGTATAGAGTTACGATCACCTTAGAGCTAAGGAAGCTGTGTACAACCTCACCCTGGAACGTCGGAGGAGAATTTACCTACATCTGCTTCTTGAACACTTGCACACACGTTCTTTCCACTTACACGGTTGGTGGTGATGTCCTACACTGAAGAATCGGATTGGCCCGTGGTCTAGTTGACGTTCTCTGATAATTCTTTAATCGGACATCTGAGAACCTACCACATATATCTGACAAGTCTTTGATTGGGTAGTTAAACTGACTGATGTATGAAGTTTATAATCGATCAACATTTCAGAACCCAACATCTATTTCTGACATCTTTAAGTGTCGACCTGTTTCCACATTTGATCCTGTGAATTGACAGTTCGTGAATCAGGGAACGCTTGAAGACACGTCATACACAGATATATGATTCGGGACACTAAAATCGGAAATAACAGGAGTAACTGATTCAGGATACTAACACATTGATACTTTCAATGGAAAGATTGATAGGATTTATGACGTTATGGAAACATAGATATGGAAACATAGATATGGAAACATAGATATGGAAACATAGATATGGAAACATAGATAAGATTTGGGATACTCGTGATAGTAAATGTTATTATGAAATCTAAGTTTTGACGAACCTATTCCTTTACTTAGAAATATTCTCATTTTACTGGTTCACATTTGAGCAGGCGGTGAAATGCATGGTGAAAATACCCAATGTCGCAGTTGGAATACGATGACACCTAGTCCCGCTCGTCGCCTCTTACGACAAGCATTCGTTGCTTTAGACATGCTGTAAGACCCGGAGTGGGCCCCTGGGCTGATTCGGACAACACCAGGCTAAGTGTGTACCTTGGGACAAGTTCCACAACAACATTACTTCTGAGATTGTCCCGAAGGAATAACAACTGGCACTTAAAGAATTTGGGAATGAATGATATAGAGAACCAGGTGTGTATGTATATATCCTGACATTCATTACTATTAAATCTGCCATACCCACTTGCTCACTACACAACTCTGTATCAGACTGACAAAGTAAACGCTAAGGGATTGGAAATAACGCCATCAATTGACGCATATCTCGTTAGCCAGTGTTCTAGATGCTTGTAAAAAATGTCTCCTTATTAAATTCCGTTGCTGGGTTCTCGACTGCAATTAAAAAATACACTACTTGAGAACAAAGACCCACTCCTTCGTCGATTTTACGTCCACTTTAAATTTGAATAGGGAATTTTCACCCCCTTGATTTGAGAGCGCACAAGGCAGTTGCTTTCTTTGCCGCAAGACGTCAGAATCACAGCTTTACAAGGGCAGAGATAATAACAGCACCAGTTCATAATGAGCTGTGTTGCCAGATCTGCTCGGCGTAGGACATCGGGGCCCAAATAATCAATTCAAGGCCATCATCTTCCGTTAAAGAGAGTGACTGAGATGCGATGCTCTTGTCTTTGTTTCCGGAGATGTGACAGTGCCACCTCTTGGGTCAACACATGAGAAAGGGACAAAACATGAACCATGGCACATGCATTAAAGAGGCAGTTAAGCGTCTCTATCGCAGCTGGTTTGTTTAAATTCGTTATTGTTATTCCATGGCATTTAGAGCGGGTCACGGTTTGCTTTTGTAGTTAAGTTTCTGGATCATAAAGTTTGTTTGTTGCCATTTGTCAGCTTAATAACACGATGAGGGTACACTGGCGGCTCTGTCGCCTCGGACGGTGTGCTAGAAGCCGATTGTTGTGGATTCAAATCCCGATTTCCCTTCTTTTAGGTTTGTCGGTAACATACCGTGCGCGTAGGCTTCGTCAAGATGATAAACGGCTGGCATCACATTAGGCTGTCATCCTGTCGCGTCCAGGTGCTACTGAAACGATGTTCACAACAACGAAAATTGAGTTACATTCGTAAACAAAATTAACCAAAATGAACGTAAGATGGGACAATCACTTTTAGGATTGTCGATGGTATATTCTTTTTTCTAGGGAATAATGCACAGCTGATGTTAGTAAGAGTCCAATACTCCGGGTTCCATTACGTATACAATCGCCGACCTGTCATCATGTCATCACGGATCGTGCCCTTGGCACCAGAACACAAAGACAATTCATTCACTCACTCTGAAATATATGTGTCAGTAGACTGATCATTTTGACTTTCGAGAAGCGGATTGGTTATAAGAAAAGTCGTTCACGTTCATAAACGGTAACTACGAACATATATTCTTCAAACAAAGAAACACAAAAACTTCTTATACCGATTTTATGTATCCATGAAAGAATTAATACAACCACAATATTTCTGATTTACGATATCAGTCATATGTACGTTACTTGCTAAAACGGTTATTATCTCGCCCTTGGTAGAAGTGTTGCCATAAAGCACATACGTTTTCGCTATGTGCAGTGGGGTTTACATGTATATAGGCGGCGCAAAAATATACTGGACAAAATAAGTTAGGGATATTGGTATTTTTATGGCTGATATTTTGTAAGCATGGCAGTGAATAAATACATCATTATTCATAATTTCAAAATCTACAAATGTCCCTAAACTACTTTTGTACAGTATATAACAGAAAAGCAGTTCAAAGGAGCACATTGACGGGAACGTTGTGACTATCACATGTCGTAACACTCAGAATGAAAAGTCAAAACGTCAGAGACAGAATGCAGAGACAGAACACGCTCAATTGCGCCGTCGCTGTAGGACGTCTTGGAGATTGTACTAAATTGTAGAAGCTGTTCATTAAAACACCAGAACATCATATATTGTTTGTGCGGTCGGAATAACCGCCTCAGTTCAACCAAGGCGTCACAGAAGACCAGGGGCATACAGATTGTTGCTAAAAAGTCTGGAAAAGTCCTCAATACTATCTAAATATGAAACTTTGCAACCTCTCGGACTTACACGAAAAAAATGCTTGGCGGTCGCCTTAAGAACAAGTGGCGGCAACTGTCCTCCACATGATCACTACATACGGGTGTTCATCTATGTATATAATAACTGCCGCCATGACCGCAGGACATGTGGCTGATGGAGGGGATGGGACCAAACAATCAGGAACAGTCTGCGAGAGGCAGGAATTAGATCCAGTAGAGCGGTATACGTCCTTGTATTGAGATACCTGCATCGAGGACAATGAAGATATGGTCCAACATTGCCGAGTCAAAGACTCTGAAACTGTCGGAGAGTGCGGTTCAGCTATGAATTACGATTTCTTCCCCAGCGTCCAGATGGAAGTCAACGAGTCCGCTGACGTCGAAATTAAAGTTTTGCACCTGCAGGTCGACAAATTCGCTGGTTGTTTTTTTATGTTTGGCCTTTAATGGTTTGGGGTCCGGGTTAAAATATTGCCTTCAGTAACCCATGCTTGTCGTAAGAGGCGGGATCGGGTGGTCAGGCTCGCTGACTTGGTTGACTCGTGTTATCGGTTCCCAGTTGCACCGATCGACGCTTACACTGTTGATAACTGGTCCCTACATGATTACTTACAGATCGTCGCTATAGTTGGGATATTGATGAGTGCGGTGTAAACTATACTCAGTCATTCATGTTACGCTGACACGTCCCGAGAGACCCGTGAAGGTCCGGGGTAGAAAAGGCCTTCAACAACCCATACTTGCCTTAAAAGGTGACTATGCTTGTGGTAGGAGGCGACGACTAACGGGATCGGGTGGTCAGGCTCGCTGACTTGGTTGACACATGTCATCGGTTCCCAATTGCGCAGATCGATGCTCATGTTGTTGATCACTGGATTGTCTAGTCCAGACTCGATTACTTACAGACCACCGCCATATAGCTGGATTATTGCTGAGTGCGGCGTAAAACTAAACTCACTCACGTCGTGAGATAACGTCATGAAATCTTGCCATTCGTATCAGCGTTACATCCCTTGACTGATCACACAGGGATGCACGTACGTTTCATGCAGATGTAAGATACAGAAAGCATGAAATCATTTGATCGATCATGAAAGTAACTTTCGTGGATTGATGTGACTTTGGAACTTCTTTACATTAAGCAGACACAATCACCGCTGCTGAAAGAGGTTTTAGCAAGAGCTAAGTTGTTAACTCAAAGTTGATTGCATAAAATATTACATTGGTTAAACCACTAGTAAATCGACGTGATCTTAAACTAGAGCCTTAATAATGTCTCCAGTCGTTCGATGGACGGTCTTATAATTAAAAATAATGATTTCAAGGAGAACGAAGCTCAGTCAGGAAATGACCGACATACTGTTTCTACATAATGGTACAAAACCTATTCGCTGACTGGCTCATCAAAAAGGGGATATCTCAATATTAGATATTGATATATTTGTCGTTAGACTTTAGGTTTAAAGTCAACAACATCCCAACAGAATCCCCACAACCCGATCTTAGGGACGGTAAATTAAAACAGATGCCAAAGGGACCGATATTGATAGTGTGCGTAGTTTTAGGACCAGAATACTTCTCGTCCAGACTTGCAAAAAAAGACACTATACTATAAGCTTAAATGCGCACGTTTTTTTAAAACCATCTAGCAAGAGACTTACTCTTTCTATATCATTCACAATAATGCTGTGAGTTCTATAACTTCAGACCAAAACCAAACATCATCAACTTTGAATATACATGTATGCCAGCTTAACGCGAGATCCTGCCACGTGTTCTCTCGGCAAACCAAATATTTCACTCGGATTCATTTCTTTGATATGCGATAAATAACGTCACGTGTTCTCTGCCACACTAAACATCAGCTCGAAGATCCCACCACAGAACGAGACTGTAGCATCCCAATGACGTGCCTTCAATTGATCACTATTTCAGTCGAGAAAATATTTTCCCGTGCTCGAAGTAATTTCGCGTCGCGTCAATATACAACATGTTTATACAGACTATCGCCAATTAAGTTATTTATAGAATTGTCACCTACAGAAACATCATTATTTTTGCGCCGACTTGAATCTGGCATCTCCACAGTCAAAGATCAAGAAATAGATGGTGACAA